>NC_051251.2:23250655-23340655 GCF_015237465.2 Chelonia mydas | reverse complement strand
TCTTCGCCTTACAGGTCTCTCTTTGTCTCCTGGTCCCTATCATTTTTCATATAGGTCATGCTCCTCCTTCCAGTCAAGTGGGACTGTAGCTTTCATTTATTCCTCCTTATTTTATCTCCCAGAATGTCCAGCTTCAAAGGGCCAGGGCCCATAACAAGCATACTGGACTGTACATGTTCTAAAGGACCAGTGCTGTGGTAAAATATGTATAATTTTATATTTGCTGCCTAAATCCCCAAGTGATTGTATAATATAAATGCTCATTTGTTCATCCCTCTGATACTTGGAATATATTTGATATTCATCTTTGCCAAGGAACATGCAATATAAATGCTTTCCTAATCAAAAAAGGCTTTGTGCATAAGAAACATTACAGTTAAAAGTATAATGTGGCTGAATTAAACATTGTACATGTTTTCCTTGTGCTCAGAGTTTTTCTACTGATACATTTCTTGCAGAAACTTTGTTTACAAATGTTAGACATTGAAAATACAAAGTAATTAAATTACAGTATTTTGTGTGTGTGTGAGAGAAGTATATACCTATTACACACACAAATGTATATTTCTTTAATGATCAAGAAGAATGTACTGAATGCATGTAACAAATTATGCTTGTCCAAGTAAATACAATTAAAGTAGGACCATGGCATTACCTTTCACCCCTGCAAGCATATAGATTTAAATATGGCTTGCGTTGAAAGTGAAATAAATCTTATCAGTTTAGTTGTCTAGCGAATGCTTTTTTCAAATGACAAAATCCATACTTGATTGAGACAGTTAGGTACAGGAGGCAGTTTGCAGAATTGGAAAAGTAACGGTTATGCAGATCAAGGCTGAGGGACCTTAGCAGAGTTTCAGGAGCCAACATTTGAACTGCTCCTGCTGATACAATTGCTCTAGCACCAGTACAAGTAACTACAATTTTAAATGCTCAAGGTTCAACTACACCTTTTAAAAAGTTTGGGTCTGTTTTGGTGTGTAGGGTTTTGCAATTTGAGTGGTATGTGCTTGTTGTATATGTGCTAGAAGTCAGTTGGTTTCTATTTCCACTCACTAGCTACATGACCTTGGGCAAGTTACTACCTCAGTTTCCTCATGTGTACAATGGGGCTAATAAGGCTTGTACTTTGGTCCTGCTTTGAGCAGGGGGTTGGACTAGATGACCTCCTGAGGTCTCTTTCAACCCTAATCTTCTATGATTCTATGATTTATATGTCTAGTACCTAAAATAAGAAACTAAAGTACCTTTAAAAAGATGGCCCATGAATTTAGAAAAATGATTTTCCTCTTCATATTAAAACTGTAAATGAAGAAAGTAAGTTGTCAAAATACACTAATATAATTCCATCTTTGTAAATTGCATATTTTATGTGGAAATGTGAACTACTACATATTATCTCTTTTGGAAAGAGTTTTTGCTACAAGAAGAATAATGGCAGCATACTCAGCAGGCTGCAGTTGGATGAGATAGCATGCTTGCAGCATTTCTTTGCAGCATAATTGCAGCGTCAATGAACCATGAATTCAGTCTAATTAACATAACTGGAACCACTGCAATCATGCTGCCATTCAATTTACTTTTTGAACATTCTGGAGAAGCATCACGGTTACACTATTTGTTGTTGAAATGCCATAGAGTACTATCCACTTACTGCTTCCCTGTCACTGTCCTTCTGTATTTATATTGTTGAAAGGTAACCCAAGAACTTTGGTGATGGAAGATCATTAGGTCATTTATTTCCAATAATTTTGTATTAATCTTCATGCAGAAAGTAATTAAACACATTCATATGATGCAAAACTCAGGGAACACATGCACAGAAGACTTGCAGTCTCAAGGATAGATGGACTCTATATTTGCATAAATTACTTTTAAGGCAAATAACTCCATGTTTGTTAGAAATAGGAGAATTTATTTAAGAAGTTTTTTCCAAATAGTATTTTCTGTGGTGCTGTTTAAACATTATTTGATAACTTGTCTTAGAGATACTTTTATAGAAAAGATTTGCATTCCATATTTTTAAAGTGTGCTATTCAATAAAAGCCTTCTTATTGTAGTTTCATTTGTTTTATAGTAGCACCCATGTATAGCTCTAGGCACCGTACAAATACATAGTAAGTGTCAGTCCCCTGCCTCAAAGAGCTTGCAGTCTAAATACACAAGGCAAATAGAGGCTGGGAGGGGAAATAGAAGCACAGAGAGGTGAAATGACTTGCTTGAAGATGCACAGCAGGTCAGTGGAAGGGTTGGAAATAGAATGCTGATCTTCTCAGTCCTCATCACTTTCCTATGCACTAGACCATGCTGCCTTTCTACTCACTGTATGTGGGATTAGTTACCTTCTATATGGTAGGCATAGCCTTCTGTTTTGTTTATGTTCTTGCACTACATGTATTATCGTGGTGTGTGAGCAACTTCTAAAAGTATTCAAGATCAATTACATCAACAAAGTTTCTTCTCCATTCATCTCCCCAAAACTTTGGGGAGTAAGTTATGTATTTTTACCCTTATTGCAATGCTAAACAATTATGAATCACTTTGTGGGAGAGCAAGTTCAAATTAGTGAGTTTTGCATTTGAATCTGGAAGTAGTAAGATTTGAGGTCAATCCGGGTTACTTCCAGAGTTAATTCCACAATCTCAGGGTTGGCTGCTCAGAAAGCCACATCTACTGCATACACAAGCCTGACCCTTGAAATAAACAATTCCATTTTCTCTGAAGAGTGGAGCTGTTGAGGGTGGTTGAGATCCCGGGGGTGAGACAATCTTTTAGAGCTCAGTCCACTGAGGACTAAATATGATAAACTTGATCAGGTATTAAACTGGTTGTCAGTGAAGTGAGTGGGTGTACAGAAGTAATGTATTCTTGGTATCTCATGTTGCTGTGAAAGTGTGTTGCTGCATTGTACATAAGTTGCAGCTTTTCCAGGGCTAATGCTTTCAAGCTAAGATATAGTGCATTGCAGTAATTAAATCTGGAAGTGATGAAAGGCATGTATGACTGAGGTTAGGTCATCACTGAAGGGGATGGGGAATTCTTCTAGCAAGCTGCAGATGACAGAAAGCATTTTTTGCAGCTGATGCTGTCTGACAATCCGGTGTCAGTGAGTAGTCTAGAAGGACTTCTGGTTTGCAGACTAGATGTCATTGGAAGGAAAAGGAGGAAAATTGTTCATAGTGTTTCCCTCTAAGAGGATAATCTCCATCTTACTTGGGTGTAGCTTCAGCTATTTCTTCCTCATCTACATGCTGATACCAGTCAGCTCTATGATCATAATGACTCACAGGCTCTGCAACTCCTCAGTTCATTGAATTGCTGCTGTTATCACTGAATATATCTACTTCAGGAATATAATTGTTAAATTTCTCACTCTGAGCATTTAAGTGCTTAATTTAGCTGTTGGATCTTTGAAATTGAGGTAAGTCATAGCTGGAACCGAGATGCCTTCCATTCTTGATCTTTCCTTCGGTTAGCATCTGACATTGAATGAACTGCTCTCTCATATCTCTGCTCTAGTAAGAGTAGAATCTCTTGTCAGAGCTCTTTGCTTGAATTGGATAGGAGAGATAGGGAAGTCCCTCTGTGGGAAGGAACCCAATTTCGTCCTCTGAAAGTGATTATGCAAAATGGCACTTCATAAAGGAGTAGATTGTGCATCCTGGAGACAAGTCCATTGGAGGGATATGAGTATCATGGTGTGTAGCCCTGCATGTAAAAATGGGTGTTTTACATGGGGAGCCTATAAGCAGGGGTGTTTCAAGTCAAGAGTCATCATGTGTCTTAAGGGAGCAAGCACAGTAGGATTAATGTCTCAGGGTAGCCGGATGCAAAAAGATGAACATGTCTGGGAGAAGCCCAAAGTAGAGTACCAAGGGAAGAGTGGTCCACCTGTGTCCTTCTCCAATAATCTTGCAATCTCCCAACCACAATTCTGCCATCTCTGGAAAAAGCAATGGAAACTCTCCACCAACAGCTTCCTTTCAGCCTCCTTTATAAATATGCATTTATTTCTGTTTACTGGTGTTTCCCTTACATGCTGCTTGAAAACTAAGTGATTATAGGTATCTATTGAAAACATCTCACTTTTAAAAAACAAAGTTAATATAAAAACTTCTCGCTAGTATATGAATTTTGTATTGTTAGTCTGATACTGATAGAATCCTTTTTTTTTTCCTACTGGGGAATCATATAGAAATAGAAAATGCATTGTATGCAGAACTTGAACATCATGGTTTTCAATGAGAGTAAGACAGAATACAGAAGAAACTTCTCTAACTTAAACCACTGCATCTAATGTAAATGCCTATGTGACCTTTCTTATGTATGTTTTTGATAAGTATGTAGTATAACCTTGAATTCCTTGCATACTTAAAATTAAAATACATAGATATTCTATGAAACTTCAGATATTCACAGTAATATAATTGCAGTAATAGTGACATGAGCATTCTAGGCTGTGGTTCAAGAGATCATGAATTCCCACTGGATGAATTCCTACTGATTTTTAGAGAAGCCTTAGGGACTTCGGTGGCCAAATCCCCTTTCAGTAAGATTTAGGAATTTATACTTCTTTGAAAATCCCAACCTGAGTCCCAATCAAGTGAACACTGAGGTTTTCAACACTGCCTAAGGGATTTGAATGCCAAGTTCCCCATAATGTAATGGGAATTGGGAATCAGAATCCCTTTGAGGATCTTAGAAAAGTCTCAGTCTAAGATATTAAACCCAAGGCTTCACTTCTGACTAATTCTGGACTTGCATATTGTAAAGAGAGAACAAGAACTACCTGGGGTGGAGGCTGTTTCTTCAGTCTTATTTTTCTCATCTTACCACTACTAGGCTCTTTTCCCATGAAGTTTCTGTCACTACCATTCTTTTCGCCTTTATCCCTATTTAAAAAGGAAAAAAATATATTGTTTGTCACAAAACTTCATTCATTAGGGGGTATCTGCACATCCCTAAGAGTAACACTGCTGCTGGTCTATCTCTAATGGAAGTTCAGGGGAGAATTATATCTTTAGCAGTTTCGGGGGAAATATCATTTAGGATCCACAGATTGGCCATCATCTCCTTCTTTCTGCGTAAAAGGGTTTAATATATATGGTTATATTGTGGACAATTGTTCCGTGCTCCATTTGTATCTAAAGTACTTAAGTGGCCTCCATCACTGTAGTATCTGGGTGTCTCCCAGTCTTTAATATATTTATCCTCACCATTCCTCAATGAGGAAAGGAAATACTATTATCCCAATTTTATAGATGGGGAACTGAGGCACAGAGAGGCTAAATCACTTGCCCAAAGTCACAATGGTCTCACTGTGGCAGAGCATGGAATTAAACCAAGCCTCCCAAGATCTAGGATACTGTCCTAACCTGGACCATCCTTTCTCTTTAATGCAGGTCTTGTCACTGAGCTTACCAATACAGCACCTTATTATTCTGGGGAGCACTTTGTTCTGAATTTATAAAACCAAGCTCTTTTATTCTAATATGTGACGTGCCTATCAAAAATAAAGTAAATAGAATGCATCGCAATGCACATGTTAAACTATGCAAGAAATACAGTTCTGTTACTCTAGAAGTGTAGTGGCCTCATGGGACATGTTATAGGATTTTGCAGGGCCTCAAGGACCTACAAAATTCCATTGAGCGTTTTAAATTCACTTCTCAGAAGAATCAAGTCCCCATGGTCTGTTAAAAAGCTTTGACGTTTCATTTTCTCTGCAAGGGCATGTTTGAACATTTGCTTTGTCTAGGCACTGTATATTTTCACATTCAAAAACCACTTTAAATCAGCTAACAGAAATGCAGGCCCAATGACTACTACCCCAAGCAAGGCCCTATTTCTGGAAGACACTTAAACTCACATGCAACTGTAAGCATGTGAATGTTCCCATTGACATCAAAGCCAATGAGACAGCTCACATTCTTTACATTTTTCAGAGTAACAGCCGTGTTAGTCTGTATTCGTAAAAAGAAAAGGAGTACTTGTGGCACCTTAGAGACTAACCAGTTTATTTGAGCATGAGCTTTCGTGAGCTACAGCTATGCATCCGATGAAGTGAGCTGTAGCTCACGAAAGCTCATGCTCAAATAAACTGGTTAGTCTCTAAGGTGCCACAAGTACTCCTTTTCTTTTTATTCTTTACATTATGCATGTGCCGAAGTCCCTTCCTAAATTGGGGACCAAGAGCATATCAGAAGATTGAGGGGGAAGCACTCAAGCACGTTGGGGTTCAGAGAAGAGAATGGCTCATGAGTTGCCTCTCTTTCTGGGCTCACGAGCTTTTGAGTTACTGAATTAGCCAGGACGACAGTCTGGGGCCCAAGAATTTGCTTCAGTTGATTATACCTAAGGCTGATCCTTGGGAATTGCTCCTGCCGAAGAACCTATCCAAAACGCCTTCAGGAACTGATAGCAGGAGTGTGGCTCCCTTGGTATGTGGAGCAATAAAGTCCATCATAATTTGATTATGATGTTTCAGCTGTGTATTTTAAATAATTAAATGTAGCTACAATTAATATGTAAACATGGCTGAATTTTCGTTATCATTATTAGCCCTGATTTCTGTGTTTTAAGGCATGATATTGCAACATTTAAATCAGTGGAGTTTTGTCATTGACTTCAACAAGCTCAGGATCAAGGTCTTAAATTGTCAATGGGTCGAAACTTATCAAATGGCTCATCAGCCAGGAGCTATATTTTATTTAGCTAAAATTATTTTGAAAAGGCTCATTTTTAATTAGATAGCTTAATTTGGACCTTATCTCTGGCCTTTTTGAAAATAACTTAAAAACATTTTAAATTAACAGAACAAATTTTCATAAATGCTTCATAATGGGGACTAATGCCTACCATGTTTTTTTAATTTTTGTTTTTATTTAATCAGTCTATACATACAAGTCATATGCTCTATGTATCTCATGTGCACGCAGTATACCGTAGATCCTGTTACTGTTGATGAATGACATAAAGGAAATAAAGGGGGAAAAACAGTTTTATTCTCGTTGTTTTAGTGGTGACTCTCTTTCATTACTCTACTTAAGCAGTCTACAATGTCTGCTAGATAGTTTAGAAAGCTCTACTTTCTTTTAGTTTTCCTCTGGGTTTTATCAGATCATCTATCCATTCTTTTCTCAAAAAGTTTTATTTTCTATCCAAGACTCTTTATTAATAAACTTTTCAAAGTTAAGGATCAAGCTAATGACTAGTTGTTGCTGAGAAAGGGTTTAAGGAAATGGAAAGGGTAGCTAAGTTGGTGGGTTGTTGTAAGACCGTGCCTGGAAATGAACTGTTTCGAAAGAAAGGTAGAGGAAGCAGTGCCAATTAAAGATAGGGATCCAAACTATGTGGATGGGTGATCAGAGCTTTTCAGAACCAGCAAAAATATTGCTGATTTGAGTCAGGCATCTACTGTATGTAAATGTACAGAAGATTACTGAATGCCCATACATTGCAAGTAAAATAAAGTCAAGCTTGTTACTGACTACAGTAACTAAGAAATTACAGAGCAAAATGTTTTGAGGGTAGTTTGAAGTTGTGTTTCAAGTTTAATGTAGTGCAAAACAACACATTGAATAGTTGCCTCATGTGGTAGAAACACAGAATAACTCTTCTGTTGTAGGCTATAAGAAAGAAAATAACGTTTTTTTGGAGAATAAATATTTAATTCTTTGCTGATGGATGCAAATTCTGATGAATCTCATACTCTGAAAAGTTAAGTGTCAGAAATAATTAATTTAAAAATGTGAAGGGAATAAATTGCAATCAGAAATTAAGAACTTTTTCTCACTACTATGTGCAAAGATATCATTTCATGACCACTTATATTTAGTTTTCAAGCACTACTTTTTATCTTTAGTTCCCCCATTCTTTTCACTGATGATGAGTGAAAACAACCTCTCAAATAATTTTTAGAACTTTAAGTATCATTACCTTTACTTTTCTCTCTAGTCTGATATACCTTGTCTTACTGATAGAATTGATAGCATTGCCCACATTATCAGTTGCTTACATCATTAATTGTCCATAACAGACGTAGGCCAACATTTTCAAATTTAGTTACATAAAGTTAGATTTATTTGGGGTGGGGTTTTTTTTTAGTATATTTTGTTTCCTTTCTTTAAATACCACCATATAGCTCTCAAGAATAAACTATGCAGAAGAGACCATCCTCCTGAGACTATTTCTGTTTTTATGCTTCTTTTTTTTTTCTTTTCCCAAGTACTTAAGCTTGACAGTGTTTAACCAGCCCTCTGTTAAACCAGAAGATTTACTTCTCTGGTTTACAGATATATTTAAAGATGTGAATAGGCTTGTGTTTATATTCAGATGATATTTGTGTATGGAATTTTTTTTGTTCAGGGAATATTTGGATTTGGAAAACATCTAATGGACATAATGAGGTAAAACATAAATTATGGTGAGAAGGAGAGTGAGGACAAACTTTTAATTTTTAAAATTCTTTTATTATGAATTTATGTAACTTATTTTTATTATCATTTATCATGTGTATTGCAGTAGCACATAAGGAGCCCAGTCTTGGATCAGTTCCTGTTGTGCTAGGCACTGTACAAACACACCAACAGAAAGATGGGTAGAAGGGTCCTAAGAAGGGGTTTGAAGGCTGGCAGTGAGTTGGCTTTGTGAATGTTTTTAAGGACCTCCTCATATGCATCTTCATGAAGTAATTTTGGTAGAGATAACAAAGGCAGCCCTAGATGGGCAGGAGAGAGTACCAAATAGGAATGGCTGAAAGATAAGAGAGCAGTGTATTGACTGGCAGCTGGAGTTCAGTGCATACCACAGCAACATCCCAGCTCGGAGCTGGCTGGAGATACCTCTTGTGTGGGTAAGGGCAGAAGCCTGCTGAGTTTTTGAGGCAGCTGGACCAGATTATCTGTTTTGATTTGTGTTGGACTGTTTAGGTTTTGAAAATTAAATCCATTCCTAAAGAAAGAAACTGAAATTATGCTATTGTTGGGAACTTTATTTGATGTAATGGCTTGCAAGTCGGCTTTAGTAGCTTACACTGCCCTGAAATGACGCTATGCAATAACGATTTGATGAAGGCACTTTTAGTGTCTGATACCAGAAATTGATTTTTAAAAAATGTATTTGTTTTTGTTTTGTGTTGTTTTCTTGGGTTTATTTATTTATTTCCCCCCTCATTGTGTCACTAGAATGCAGAATTAGAATTATGAAGAGTAACGGGGGAAAGAACATTAATCTTTTTTTTTTTAAAGTCTTGAAATGTAGCCTACCTACAGAATTTCAGTGAATTTTAACTGTAAGGGAAGTCTGAAATTGCCTCATTTTTCTGTTGTTAAGCTCATTCAGGACAAATAAATGGTCTGAAACTGAGCTCTAAACTTCTTAAAGGACCGATTTTTAATTATTTGCAATTCGTAAACTAATTGACATATCTACATGTAAATTCTCAAAATTCTTTCTGCACTCAAAGAGTAAGTACTGTAATTTTGGGGAGAACAAGCTGTATATAATAAAGTGGTTGGATCACTGATTTAAGGGCAAAACTCAGTCCAACATTCACCATGGAACTATGAGCAGTGTTTCCATAACGACATAGGGTGCAAGATATAGTCTGTGAATTCCTACTCCTTCCCAATACCATCCTCTGACTCATGTACTGCATCCAACAACAGACACTGGCAGTGCTCTATGTCATTTTTTCTCACTTCTGTGCCTCAACACTAGATAATAAATATATTATTTTAAGGGGAGTGTTAATGTATGTATTTTTTTGTTGATTTTTGGAAAAAGAACAGTGAGAACATCTTCTTCTCTTGTTTTGCTCCCAAGAAGCAGTGCAAAGAGAGCAGGAAAGTGCTTCCAAATAGCTCCCAAAACTACTGAAATTGTAAATCCAGCCACTAATTAGCTGGAATCCTCTCGTGAGACTTGGAAATTTCCCTTACCTTATTTTGGCACATGCTCTTGTGAATATCCAGCCGCCAAATATTTTCTGGTTTATATTCAGAAATATTTGCCTTGCCAAGTATTACCTGTATTCATGCTGTCTGGCAAATTTGTTATTTGATTTGCCCATCCCACTATGGGCCCATCTCCTGCAAGATGCTGAGCATCCTCAGATCCCATTTAAGTCAGTGTGATTTGAGGGAGTGCCGCACCTAACACGACCTATGCAATATGTTTTCAATCTGCAAAGGAAGTATTTGCATAATAAAATGTGACTGAATAATATGACTAAGATGCTGTCCTGAGCTGGAGGAAGAATATTTGATTTGGAGAGAAGGGGAAAAGGAGCGAGGTCTGGATAATGGAGACAGAAGTTGAAGATATGCAGATGGAGATGCTACTGTAAAAATAGGATTTTCAATGTCAGGGATGATACAGTGCTGTGATTAAATTAAAAAATGGTACCATGAGTGTTTATGCTTCCATGAAAGTACTTGTTGACTACTACTTGACAACTATATTGTGTCACAACTACAAAAGTGAGATGAGCCCATAACTCCATGAAACTGTACATCAGAAGAACTGTGAAATCCCTCCACTTCAGCTGATAACCACCATTAAATTTTTTATTTTATATCTGTTCATTTTAAAAGCTCTTTTTAAAGAAATATGTATTTGAGCATTTTAATTCATTACTCTTTTTTGTAATATGGGAAAGTGACCAAGTGCAATTAAGAAAATGCAGCATTTTCTTCTGAACACTACTCTACTCTACTTTTGTGCTTAAGAAACCTCAGTAAAGTACATTTTTGCATCATATAATTTCAAGCCACTTATCAATAAACAAAATCCCAACAAATACCAATAAATGGCTCTGATTATTAAAGATAGGATGTGGCCCTTCTCCTGAGCTAATTATGCACCCCTAGTTATAAATATAGGCATGTAACATACCCACAAGTCAGGGCTAGATATAAAACAAAACTCCAGTATTACCAAGCTGGAAATGTAACATTTTTTTTCAAAAACTGGTCCTATATTCACAAAAGAGTGGCTGTTTTTAGCCCCCACATTTCAGTGAGATAACCCATAAATTAATTTTGATCAAACTTGAAGGACCATCGTCCTTAAATGAACCCAAGAGAATTATATTGCTTGTTGAAAATTATAGTTAACGTATCAAAATAAACTTTCTAGTTTAAAAGACCAGCTAAAGCAATTCCAGTATAAATGGTTAGGTTTACTTAGCAGTAATTTCAGAGCTGTGAATACACATTTGGTCTCAGAAATTCAAAATGTATGTAAAAATGTGCCCATTCTATTAGTGTCTAAAGTATACCTGTGTGTCACATATTCTGCATGTTAACACCAGAGGAGATTAAACTCAATGGATTTACCAAAAAACAGCAGTTTTCTTGAAAAAACCAAAATCATCCATGTAACTTTCTTCCAAGAGTTAGCATCTGTATCCTACCCATCTCCCCCTCCCCCCGACCAGCTTTCTATTCCATAGGGAAGTCACATTTTCTTGTAAACTTGCATGAGATCTTTAAAAAATACAAAAAAACCTTATGGCACCTTAGAGACTAACCAATTTATTTGAGCATAAGCTTTCGTGAGCTACAGCTCACTTCATCGGATGCATACTGTGGAAAGTGTAGAAGATCTTTTTATATACACACAAAGCATGAAAAAATACCTCCTCCCACTCCACTCTCCTGCTGGTGATAGCTTATCTAAAGTGATCACTCTCCTTACAATGTGTATGATAATCAAGGTGGGCCATTACCCCCCCCCCCGCCCCGACGTTCTTGTTAAACCCTGGATTTGTGCTGGAAATGGCCCACCTTGATTATCATACACATTGTAAGGAGAGTGATCACTTTAGATAAGCTATTACCAGCAGGAGAGTGGGGTGGGAGGAGGTATTTTTTCATGCTTTGTGTGTATATAAAAAGATCTTCTATACTTTCCACAGTATGCATCCGATGAAGTGAGCTGTAGCTCACGAAAGCTTATGCTCAAATAAATTGGTTAGTCTCTAAGGTGCCACAAGTACTCCTTTTCTTTTTGCGAATACAGACTAATAGGCTGTTACTCTGAAAAAAAACCTTGGTTTTATTCATTCATTCAGCAATATAATTTCCAACCTTCCTGTGCTAGGCTGAATGTTTCCTTCTTAATGTAAAATAAATAAATGCCTATGAGGAAGATAGCTAAAAAACCTTTGTATCCTGAATCAAACTTGGCACAGAAGAGGCTGATATCATTTTGACAATCACCGGTGAAGTATTACAGAGCATGAAAGTCCAGCTCTTTGCCTGAAATGAGATTAGATCTGAATGTAAGGAAGAAGTAACAAAGGTCCACAAAATTACTGAAAACTGCAAATATATCCTGTCCTCACTCTCACACATTCCACACTTTCATTGTATGACTGACTGTAAAAAGAAGTGAATCTTTGTTTCTCCTTGCACCCCAGTTCCCATCCAATCAATGCCAGAGAAATAAGTGAGAGGTTTTGGGGAGCACGTGCTATTTGATGTCAATCTGCCTAATGTTTCCATATGATTCTAGCAACAGTAGGAACATCAAAACCAGAAAGCCTGCAGCTACTTTTAAACAGAGGGAAGATTTATTTTTTATTGGAAATACATATGCAAACATAGTTAATCCACAAGAACTTCCTCCACATCTAAAAACTTGGCTGAGGTTGTATAGCTTTCATAGAACCCTGCATAACCCTGCACTTCGCCTTTGGTTTATGACTCTTAAAGTGACAGAATTGTATTTGCTATAGGTGAAGAGGAAGAACAGCAAACATTGTTGGTGAAAGAAATCTGATGTATTCAAATAGCACAATTCCAGAACTAGACTAGTTTACTCCAGAAAAACATGAATGCTCATCCATATAAGAGAACTTTAAAAAATATTTTTGAGGCCTACATTCCACATCTCCAGAAAATTCCACTAGTCTTCTCAGTGTTCAATTAAAATGGAGGAAAAGGGACATCAGCCATATATCCAGTGATTAATAGAATGATAGAAACGTAGGGCTGGAAGGGACCTTGAGAGGTTATCTAATACAGCTCCCTGCACTGAGGCAGGACCAAGTATACCTAGACCAGTGGTTCTCAAATTTTGTACTGGTGACACCTTTCACATAGCAAGCCTCTGAGTGCAACCCTCCCCCCTCTCCCCCCTTATAAATTAAAAGCACTTTTTAACATACTTAACACCATTATAAATGCTGGAGGCAAAGCAGTGTTTGGGGTGGAGGCTGACAGCTCGGGACCCCTTATGTAATAGCCTCGTGACCCCCTGAGTGGTCCCAACCTCCAGTTTGAGAACCCTGACCATCCTGGAAGGTGTTTGTCTAACTGCCCAATTTTTTAAACCTTTCCTCATAGGTTTGTCTAACTGCCCAACCTTTTTTAAATCTTTTATCAGTTTTGTTGCTCTCTTCCAATTTGTCCACATCTTTCTTAAAGTGTGGTGCCTAGAACTGGACACAATACTCCAGCTCAGGCTTCACCACTGTCAAGTAGAGCAGGACAATTACTTTCCATGTCTTACATATGACACTCCTATTAGTACATGTCAGAATATTAGCTTTTTTTGCAGCTATATCACATTGTTAACTCATATTCAATTTGTGATCCACTTAAACCCCCAGATCATTTTTCAGGAACAGTAATGCCTAGCCAGTTATTCCAAATTTTGTAGTTATGTATTTGATTTTTTTTCTTAAGCGTAGGACTTTGCACTTGTCTTTACTGAATTTCATCTTGCTGATTTTAGACCAATTCTCCAATTTGTCAAGGTCCTTTTGAATTCTAATCTTGTCCTCCAAATTTCTAACAACCCATCCCAGCTTGGTATCATTTGTGAAATTTATAAGCATACTAACCATTCCATTATAGAATAGTGGACCCAGGACAGACCCCTGTGGGACTCCACTAGATACTTTCTCTCTCTAGTTTGACAGTGCACCAATTACATCTACTCTCTGAGTATAGTTCTTTCAACCAGCATTGCCCCCACCTTTAGAGTAATTTATTTTAGATCACATTTCTTTAGTTTGCTTATGAGAATGTCATGTGGAACTTTGTGAAATGCCTTACTAAAATCAAAATATATCCATATCCACTGCTTCTTCCCTATCCACTAAGCCAATAATCCGGTCAAAGAAGGAAATTAGGGTAGTTTGGCATGATTTGTTCATGAGAAATCTATGTTGGCTATTACTTGCAACCCTTTTATTCTCCAGGTGCTTACAAATTGATTGCTTAATAATTTGTTCCAGTATCTTTACAGGTATCAATGTTAGGTTAACTGGTCTATAATCCTCCAGATCCTTTTTTCCCCCTTTTTAAAGACAGATGCTATGTTTGCTCTTCTCTAGTCCTCTACAGCCTTACCCGTCCTCATTGAGTTCTCAAAGATAATTGCTAATGGTTCCAGTTTTGTTTCATGCATCTGAAAGTTGCCAGAAAATACATGAACAACAATAATAAGGGAGTTCAGCAGTTCTTACAGCTCTAATCATCATGATTTACATCTGAGATGAACTAATATGGTGAACTAAAGAATATAATGCTTACCCAGAGAGACCTGTTTATGAGCTGCAAAGTCAGTATTTAGGAGCTTATGTTCTGTTCCCAGTGGTCACCTTTTTCTAAAATAATACTGTAATTGTTCTGGGCATTTCTTCAGTTCCTTATAGCTGGGAATAGGACCCCTCTGTATCTTTCTCAGAAGAATACAGTCCAGGAGTGGATTGTTAAAAGGACCATGCCTATTTTATGGTTTCTTTTAGGTAAGGTCACCGTTTTAGAAAACCATCACAAAACCAATGCTCACCTTCTGGTTAAGACAGACTAATATGACAACAAAACACTATTCTCCCTTTATCTCTATTCATACCTTTAAAATTTCCCAGTTTATTTCTTAGATTCATTGGCAGCTGTGTGTTTCTTAATGGAGGCTGGGGTGGAATAATGACAGGTTGCAGAGTAGCGGCTGTGTTAGTCTGTATACGCAAAAAGAAAAGGAGTACTTGTGGCACCATAGAGACTAACAGATTTATTTGAGCATAAGCTTTCGTGAGCTACAGCTCACTTCATTGGAGACACTCATGCTTTTCTGGTAATCATTGCTTTGTAGATTTCTCCAAGGATAATCTGGAAAGGTAAAACTTGTCTGCTAGCAGATTTCTTCAGTCTTTGCAATAAGATTAAATATTCTCTTGGGGTAAAGGAAGTTCACTGGAAGTAATATTCCGAAATGTCCATAATCTATGACTTAATCATCAATGCAAGAGTTGTCTTCAAAAAAAGAATGATTTTTAAAAGCTTATAGTAGTACTTAGCTTTATAAGGGACTTAACACCTTCTACCTTTATTTTTTATATGCAGAATTATCAGGAATGAGTGATTTTGTGAAAGCCACAAAGAAAGTTATCAATTAATAGTATATTGCCTACTGGTGCTAGTCAGTGTCATAGCTTGTGATTTGGCTTATGGTGCTAATTTGTCACTGCTTGCTACCATGAGGAACTTTTGCACATTCAGTAGGCTGTTTTTCATAAACCTCCCCCCCCCCCCGCCACTCCCACCCCCCCCCCTTTTTTTTTTTTGGTTTGCTTATGTGCTCAGTTGAAACTTATATACTGTGTTGTGAGTGGATATACCTCTGGCTTCTCCAGCTATATGTGAAAGCCCAAATGCCAGATATACACTGTGTATTCAAATATTTTGGCTGGATTTGAAGCCAAGAATATTGAAGTGGCAGTCCATGAAGAACAACCCCTCAACTGTTAAGGAAATGTGTTATATTGTCACTAAATATTAATTCATTAGAACTCAAGCAACTTCCGCAATTTCAAAATGCAATTTTTCATCTACAGTTATGAAAAAACAGCGGTAGTATGAACATGAAAATATTATGGATAAAATACTTAATCTTTTTCCCTCAAGCTGTCTTCTAGAGGAGCCACCTCTGTCTCTTAAACTGTGTTTCCTGCTGAACAGCAGAGTTTTCTCTCGCACTGAAGTTTCTGTGTAGTTGATGCTAAACAAGCCCTTAGTTATTGAGAATTTCTGTTGAGAAGCTCATCATCTGTGCCTTGCTACAGATACAATCTGCTATTGGGTCTCTAGTTTTGTGAGCTTTCAATTAATTTGACTTTAGCTATGGAGGTGTTGAGAATCCTCAGTCTACAATATGTACTCTCCGTGCACACATGTGGATGTGTAAGTGGAGAGAGAAGATGTGCGGGGGTGGGGAGGGGGAGAGAAGAGCAAAAGAAGCACATACACACAGATACTTACTTGCACATAGTTGTTTTCAATGAGACTGAGACTGGGGAGAGCTGGAGCAAACTTATTTAAAATACGAAATGCATTTAGCTCCAACAATATTGGATTTCCTTCAAATTTTATGCAGCCAATATTTGATTATCACCTCTTCAGGGCAAGGGCTGGGTCTTCCTGTGAGTATAGATAGTACCCAGAACACTGGTGCACCAATCCTGATTGGGCCCTTTCGATACTGCCACAATATAAGAAATAGTAATAACTACTACTATGTTTCACAAACAGCTTTCTGCAGTGAAAAAGGCAGCAAACAAATCAAATATAGCCCTTAGCAATGTTACACAAAACACAACAAAAATGTGCTCTATTTTAAAGTGTACTAGCAATCTAGAAAGGATTTTCAATCTGGGGCTATGTTAAATGTTAGTAGTGAAACCTGTAAACATCTTTCTTTGATCTTTCTCCAGCTTATACAGAATAATAGGAACAGAATAAAGTGCCATTTATATGTACACCTCTTTCCTTTGATCTTACCAGCAAATAAATAAATACTGCTACTCTAACTCAGCTCCATTTAGTTCAAACCATTGGTGTTTTCCATGGCTTTCTATATGTTGTGTTACTGCCTATTTTGTTGCGTTTGAACTTACAGTTGTATAATTTTTACCTTTAAAAGTTTTACTACTACTCATGCAAAATTTCCAAGAAAGAAAGAGCACAGTTAAACAGGAAGTTTATTGTGAATTATGTATATAAAAATTTATTACATAACAATTTATAATTCATAGAGGAAATTTTGGTGTGTTTCAAAATATCTGAATGTTCTAGCAATGGATTCGCTAATAATTTAGGGTAGATTGTTAAATTGTAATCTGCTCTGAGTAAGGAACTGTGCATAGCTGCTCCATCACAGCAACAGATCAGGGAGGGAATTGTGACTCTCATAGTCACCAATTCTTTGTCTCCTCCTTGCTCCAAGGGGGAAGTAATCTGCCACTGGTCTATATACTAGCTGATATGTGCATACAGATGGAGCCAATGTACAGGAGTAGCAGCCTCACAGTCCTTATAATGGGTCCCCTTACCCTGTGCGGTGACCTATGAAAAGGGAAGCCCACAGATGAGTAAAAGGTGCTTTTCACCCCCTTACTTCCCTGTGTGTTATAAGAGCAGGTCACTATCCTGCCTTTAGAAATAATAACTATAGAATGTGCCTACTTAAGTGTAAGGCTGTTTCTTTGCACTCCTTGAAATCCCTCTTCAAGACTCCCCTTTGTCCTGATTCCTGGAAAAGCTTGACACTGGCTAGGCAGCTGGTGTTCTGTGACCACTGCTTATCATGACGAGCAGGACTTTCTCATTGTTTCTTTGTGCTCTCTCTGCCTCTTTGTTGCTTCCACCTGTTGTCTGTTGTCAGAGACCAGCGGTTTTCAACCTGTGGTCCACGGACTCCGGGGGGGTCTGCAGACTATGTCTAAGATTTCCAAAGGAGTCCACACCTCCATTAGAATTTTTTTTAGGGGTCCACAAATGTAAAAAGGTTGAAATCACTGTCCTAGATGATATGTTTGTCTGGATATGAACTATTTGTTGTGTTTGTATAGCACCTAGAACAATGGGTCCCTGATCTATGGCTGGAGCTCCTATACAGTTCTGTAATACAAATAATAAAAATCCAAACAATAAATAATCCACTAATTAAAGAAAAAGAATATTGCTTTAATGTTTTATTCTGAGTATTTGCCAGCAGAACTTCCTAAGTCTGTCATATTATATTTAGAAAGATGTTTGTAATTGTATTTATCTTGTAGTTTCAGCACCTATGATATAAAAGCTTTTACTTTAAACCCCAGTAGGACATAAGAAGCATCCATCCTCCCATACCTGCAGCTGCCATTTACATATTAGAGGTAGGTCCAGACGTTCAACACTTTGAAAGCTACAGTTACACCATTTAAGGGCAGGGTTAAGGGATGCTTCATAGAAGAAGTTAAGATAAAACAGTTACACAGATTATTATTAATTTTTTTCCTTACAGCAACGAGGCCAGAGGGTGTGCTCTAACTATAGGGGGATCACACTTCTCAGGCTCCCAAGCAAAGCCTATGCCAGGGTGCTGGAGAGGAGGTTGTGCTCATTAGCTGAACCTTGGATTCAGGAGGTACAATGCAGATTCTGTCCCGGCCGTGGAACAACAGACCAGCTCTTTGTTCTCTTGCAGATACTCACGTGGTGTGGGAATTTGCTGATCTGGTCCGCCTTTGTTTTGTAGTCCTTTCTTGTGTAAAGTGCTGCAGGAATATGAGTTTCTGGTGCTACTTTTGCATGCTATCTGGTCTCTCTATTCTCAGAATAAGAGTTGTGTTTGTATTCTTGATCTTGTCAAGTTCATTCAAGGTGGGTGCTGGACTCTACAAGGGGTGTGTCTTGTCCCCACTCCTATTCGTGATTTTCATGGACAGGATATCAAGGTGCAGGTGAGCTGTGGAGTGCATCCGGTATGGGAACTTGGAGGTGCCATCTCTGCTGTTTGCAGATGATGATGTCCTTCTTGCTTCTTAAGAATGCGATCTCCAACGTGCACTCGAATGTTTCACTGCTGAGTGTGAAGCGGCTGGAATGAGAATCAGCACCTCCAGATGAGAGGCCATGGTTCTATCCCAAAAGAAAGTGGACTGCTCTATCCAGGTGAAGGGAGAGAAGCTGCCCTTTTTGGAAGAGTTCAAGTGTCTAGGGGTCTTGTTTACAAGCGATGGCAAGCGGGAGATTTAGATCAATCAGTGGATTGGTGCGGCGGTGGCAGTGATGCAGGCACTGTACCAACCTGTGGTGGTGAAGCAGGAGCTGAGTTTTTGGATGAAGCTCTCTCTTTACAGGTTGCTCTACATCCCAGTCCTTACCTATGGTCATGAACTTTGGGTAATGACCGAAAGGACGAGATCGCCGGTACAAGAGGCGGAAATGAGGTTTCTCTGCAGGGTGGCTGGGCTTACTCTCCAACACAGGGTAAGAAGCTCGGCTATCTGGGAGGGCATTGGAATAGAGATGCTATTCCTCCAGATTGAGAGGAGCCCATTAAGGTGGTTTGGGCACCTGATACGGATGTCCCCAGGAGGCTTCTGTTGGAACTCTACCAGGCACATGCTACTGGGCAGAGGCCTCAAGGATGACCCAAGACACACTAGAGGGATTATATATCTCACCTGACATGGAAATGCTGGGGAATCCCCCAGGAGGAGCTGGAACCTGTTGCAAAGGAAAAGGAGAGCTGGTCCTCCCTACTCTCAATGCTGCCATTGCAACCCTCACCAGGAAAACAGCATAAAGGAAAAGGAAGCAGCAGCAATGAGCTCATTCTAGTATTGTGGTGATCTTGAAATAAATGAGCTCTGTCATGAAGTCAGTGGGTACAAGTTAATACAAGGCAGAAAAGGAATAATAATAAAATAAAACAACAGTGGGTCCAGAGTTCCTTCATGACGACAACAATGTGATTGTATTGTAGTCTAAGGCGCTGGTGCGAGTATTATTTTTTGATGCTTGAGTGAAACATATTTACATATATACAAAGTTCTGTCAATAAAGCTATGACATTGTAGCACTATACTTGGTATTTTACTTTTTGTACCTTAAAAGTAATTTACTGTTGTTCAAAAATTCAGCTCTCACTGGTTTTGTTTCCAGAACCCCAAAAGGAAGAGAAAAACAACAGAAGTCCATAAAGGCAAAAAGGATGTATTCTCATTTCAGTTCACAGAACTTCTTGCCTTTGAACAGTACAAATATATACCCCCTAGGTTTGTAACAACATTGAAAGGATACTGAATACTTGAAACATCAAATTAACAGCAAGTCCACTATAGCTATGCAGAGTTTTTCCAGAATACCCAATAAATCTTGACAAGAATTTAATTGAGCTTTAACCAACTTGCCAAGCTTTACAAAATCCTATCCTGCAGATTCTCCTTCAAGGAATAAACTTTAAAAACTCTGCAAGCAAACTGAGTTGAGTTTTACATAAACAAAAACTGTGCTTCATGGTCTGTAGATGAGATTTTTAAGTAATTGCCCCCTGTTCTTCACACCTGTGTAAACCTAATATTAAATAAGAAAAATCCACAAAACACATCAACAAGCCACAGTGGAGATATACTGTGCACTCACTATAAGGAACATTTGTGGGGACATGGCTTCTATTAGTTATAGTGATGTATTCCCTATACCGAATATGCAATAGTATCCTTTCACTTATTGCTGGATGTTCTGCAGAAGCACATTGGTGGCATGGGGTCCATTGATCACAGCACTTTCACCACAATTGCAGCATGGCAGATAATAGAGCCATGGGCAGATGCCCAGTGTCCCATGGGAAATCATCTTTTGGCTGTTGCCACATTAGAAAGGGAAGAACTGAAGAAATATCAGAGCATCTCATCATAATTACACACTTATATTGACATTTGCCACTGAAGTCCTGTACTGTCCCTTTCTCACACTTTATAGTTATTTGAGGGGTTCCCACCAGTAGTGTACCATATAACAGTGACATGCAGACTCTCCCCACTTACTTTTTACAAGACCACTTGCACCACTAGACTGATGGACAATGAAGATAGTAGGGGAGAAGCTTTTAATTCATTGTAAGTTATCATTCTTTATAGTGAAGTTATATCATGTATAGAGAAGAGAATCTTGTGACAAGGTATTTTCTGGTTCCAAAATGCAAGGGGACAGATCCTCAGCTACTTTAAATCAGAGTAATCCCATCAAGATATGCTGATTTATACAGATGAGGATTAGGTTCAAAGATTTTCCTTTAAAGATACTACTACTGATAATCAATTATAACATCTTCAAGAACTTTGTACAAACATCTCGGAAAACCCCTAAGAGGTAGAAAAAAATTATTATTTCACTTTTAGATGGCGAAATAAAGACAGAAATGTGTTTTGGGGATTTTCCAAAGAGACCCAGTGACTCACTAGCAGAGCCAAGATTAGAACTCAGGAGTTCCTCTAAACCAGGCTGCCTCTTTAAGATATAAACACATATACAATTAAACAATAGTTGTAATGCCAGGAAATACAGACGTGTGTAACATATTTCAAGTGAGGGTCAGAGTCTGTGCATTACCACACAGCCCTCAGGGCCTGAGGCAAGTGACTGGACCTCATGGTTTTTAATGCCCTCTAGCTGAAATAATTGCATCATAACCCTGTTTTTTTACTTATTGCTTGAATGTTATACTCATGTCTCAGTGTGTTTTAGAATTTTGGGGGTGTTAAATTATCTTTTCATACACTCGACTAGCTTTTTCAGACAAAGTAATAGTTCACCTCAGCAAACCTTCAAGTGTAACTGGGTTTCAAAGCTTATTTGTTTATTGGGGTACCTGAGAAAGTGATAAATAATTAAGGTGAAATACATGTTTCCCTGAGAAAGAAAGAAGTTTGTATTTGTGCAGTAGAGTGGGTTATCAAAAACAGATGTGACCAAGTGGAATATTTTACATAAATTTATTAAAATAATTATTTACCTGTACGTTATAAGTAGGGCTTAGTTCTCTAGTTTGTTGCCAGTATGTACTGCCAATAATCTGCCAAAAAGCAGCTTGCTGGCAAAATCTTTGAAATGGTTAGCTTATGCTTGCACAGAACATTACAACCCTGATTCAAATGAAAACCTACCATAAACGAGCTCTTTGATGTTGGATTAACTGGAACATATTACTGATACATGGTATACTGTTTATATGGATTGTGTGTACTGTACAAGAAATATGGATACCTATTAAGTGTAACTTGATATGTAATTATTTAGGACAGTTATTGTTTTCAGTATTCACTATGAATAGGATCACAGTGTCTCCTCAGGTTTAAAATAAGGAGTATATATATCCTGTGTAGCAGCCCAAAGCACTAGAATACTGCTTGGTCAATTAATAAAGGAATGATATCAAAATGTAAAATATCTGACATCTCCCTGTAGTTCCTAATTTTAAAGGCAAGCCTTTTCTTTTAGGAACAATTTATACATTACATAAACTTAAGTTTTTCATCCAAGTATCATTTCAAGAATGGCAAGCTTAAATATTGGAGGCCATAGGGAAACATAATATTACGATAATGTTCTTTGGTGCGGTTTGGAAGGTTTTAGGAAACATTTGGAAGTATTTTTCTCATAAAGTCAGTTAACTATTGAAGTGTTATGATAGCATTCCCTTCTGCATTGCATATATTACAAAAGAGTCAATTTAAAGGGAACGTCCGTTTTAAATATCTGATTAGAGGGATTTCCACAAATTAGGAAATTACATAGTACAGTATCCTGGCATTAGTTTAATTTTTAAAAATGCAATTAAATAAGCAAAGGCGTAGATGATTTGAGGTGTGATATCAGTTTCAAACACCCATTCATTTCCAGTCCTGTATAGTAGAATGAGAATCTGAAGTGTTTGGAAAGCTTATTCTCTAAATAAACACTAGAGAGTTGAGTTGTTTTTCAGCATTTGAACATTAGTGAGTGGAACCAATTTTATTGGAGTCCACTGCAGCTCTCATAACCCTAAAAGTTAACCTTAAATGTAACCATTTTTTAAAACAACATTGTGACCAGTTCTTTTAGAACTCTGCAGATACAGAACATACATCAACAAGTTCTAAAGATCTGTCAAGTGTTAGACTAAATGGAATGATTTAGGTTACTGATAACCATTCTGCTGCCTTTTAATGTTAGTTATTATAGGTATTATGTACATATAATTTTTAATAGTGAAGTAAAATTACTATTGTTAAAAATATGGGAATAAGTTCCCATGTTGCCATAAAAAATTGCATTCTTCTATGTTGACAATTTCTAGGTACCCTCACCTTTCACCTGATTGGTAAAATATACCAATTTTCTGTGGCAGTTAGTTATTGATTCCCCTCTAAGTTTCTAGATCAACATTATAAAGAATTTTAAACATGCTTGTGACCTTGACATTACTTTGGAAAATAAAAACAAGTGATATGTATTTTGTAGAAGATTAACATTTCATTCACTTATTTATAATGTAATTAATCTGTATCTCTGTACAAGTTGTTATATTTACTTTTTAAGATTTTGAGAATTTGAGACATAATGGTTCATAAATAAAATAGTTAAGGTGACATCCTGGCTCTGTTAAGTCAATAGGAGTTTTGCCACTGACTTCAAGTGGTGCCAGGATTTCACCATCTAAGTACTAAAACACAAAGTAATCACTATCAGTTTATCTTTGGTGATCTAAAGTGATTAAGGTATTTTTGAAGTCATTTGTCAGCCTGGGGTAAATATGTTATGTAACAAAATGGAATTAGTAATAATCCCACAAGCAGTAGATTAGAATAGACATGGTTTTAGCTAGAGCTGCATATAACAAGAAAAAGCAACACAAAAATCAAAACTAAGAAAGAACAAATCTACAAGTCCATATTAGTTTTGGAGTAGTTTCTGCCATCTTCTGTTCCTATTCTGCACAGTTCCACTGCAGATTTACTTTTCAGAAAGTGGTGTTACCATGCTGTGTACTTTCTGGAAGAAGGATTGAAGAATGCTCTAGTCAAAACCCTTATTAGCTGAAACTGCATAATATGTCAATTTCACAGTGTATCTTCAGCAGTAATTTCAGTGCTGGAAATTCAGGAGCTGCAGGCCCATAAAGAGTTTTCAAATGGAAAACTCAAATGCACATTTAGAGACTGCTTTTCCCCTCCTCCCTTCATTAGGCCGGTGTTAAAATGAAAGGCACTTTCATTGGTTCAAACTGAAACCGGATTGCAGAGCAGAGGTGGCAATGCTGAGAAAATAAATGGTTTTTTTAGAGGTTTTGGAGTGTCAATCCCAGGATATTAAGGATTCTCCCTCAGAAAATATTTGGAGAATAGGCAGAGGGTAAAATTTCCAAGAGTAAAAGTGACTAAAGAACCTAAATCCCATTTCAAAAGTGACTTGAGTGCTTACGAGCCTTTATTCAAGACAAATTTCTGATGCCTCAGTTGCCTCTTCTTCAGTCAGCATCTAATGACAATGATTGCTTAGAGGTGATCTGCTCACAGGATGGATTTCTATCTCCTTTTCCTTCCTCTACTTCCCTTTTCTTCCTGTTTTCTTCTACTTCTCCATTTTTTTCTTTTGTCATTTCTCTCTTGTTCCCTCAACTTTTACTTCTTCTCTCCCTTTGTTTCACTGTCCTGTTCTTTTTGCTCTTGATTTCTCATGTATGTGCCTCTCCTATCCTGCAGATCAAGTAGCTCATCTGGACCTAGCATCTTGTGAAACAAGTATTGCATCTGAACTCAGCACAGCCTTTTCTCTCACAGAGTATCTAGGTATCCATGCCATAAGATTGACCAGAGGTGTTGCATCCATCTAAGTTATTGCAGAAGAGCACATCAGCCAAACAAGCCATACTTGGGGTGATATTTCAGAGAGAAAGTGGGACTCATACTCATTTGTCTGCATCAAGGGTTCCATTTCTCTGAATCTGTTCACTTCCCACAAAAGCTCTCTGCAAGAGAAGACAGACTTAAATAGTTGCTCAAGTGCGGTTAATACTCTGGTTCCTTAGTATTCCATCCCTCCAATCCAATAGGAAGCTCCTTGAACAGTGTAGAAAGACATCTCAGGGATCCACTCCAGAATATGTGTACGCCTGATGAGTTCTCGGGAAGGTAGACTTTCTAAGCCAGAGACCCATTAGAGAGGCCTAATCTTGATTTAGCTCATCCAATTTTCTCTATCACATTCTATGCTCTTTTCTGCCTCATTTCTTCTTTTCCGTCTGCTCTCTCCCCTTTTCTTTCCATTTTTGTCCCTGGGTGATAAGTCCCCCTAATACTATCCTTCAAATGACATTGCCCCTAATGTAGTCCAGCACTGTCACCTTGGAGGTTATTTGTGATGGCTAATCTATTCCCTACACAGGATGAAACACATTGATTGCTATAGAGCAGGAAGTGGAAACAGATCGCAGGAAGTAGTGCAGAACCTCACCAAACCCTAATGTGAACTGAGGAAATCCAGAGGCATCCCTACATATTCAATGGAATCTTTTAAATCCCAGGGATTCACTGACTGCTTTCCATAGAAAAAAGTCAGAATAGAGAATAAATAATTGCTTTCTTATTTTTGATCTAGCGCACAGCTGTTGAAGACTCTAGTACAACCACACTGCTGTTGTTTTCAGTACAGTGCAATGTTATAGAAATCACACAGAAAAAGCAAGAAAAATGATGAGATTTTTGCTTATTTCGCCCTCCGGGATAGTGAAGGTACATCAAAACACAATATAAGAGTAGTCTCATGAGGAGGGTGCAAATAGTACCACTTTTACTCCTGTTAGCCGATTTATGGCATTACTTTGGGGATGGATAGAGAATTACATACTAATTCGAATTGCCATCTGTCCCATTTTGACCAGCAAAATATTGATTTTATGACCATTGTACTGTGTCCCTTAGCATAGCACACAAAGTGCCATTAAAAAAAATGCCCATGTGAGTCTGGTATTTGTGCATGCATTTGCCCAGTTATACATGTACTTACTTTGATAGTTGTAGTAATTTCACATTCAGTTATGGTAATTGTGAGGCCTGGTTTGCCAAGGCTCTTAGCAGAAAGAAAGGGAGGGACAGTGGAATTTCCCAGTGCCTGAGAACGTCATTGCAATATCTGTAGTTGCAGGCTGCAGAGGTACTAACCATCACAAAACTTATGAGCCACAAGGATTCCAGGTATTATAATCATATAAACTATGCAGGGATTCCTGCAGAGGTTTAGACCACATTAATACTTCACAGAGGTACAATCAATCATTATCTTAAAAATAAGAATATAGATCAAAACATCAAAGCACACTTTGTAATAATGATTTTAAAAAATACCAACCACCATCACCAACATCAGTAACAACTAAGGAGATTCCCAGACAAAAATGTTGTTAAACTAGAATTTAGATTATGATTATGTATAAACAGCAGATACTTGGGGGAAGGAGAGTGTCACAGCAGCTTTGAAGTGAATTTGTTGAATTCTGAGGCCTGGGGCAGGGATTTTCTCTTTCTCTCATGCTCTCTCTCTGTCTCTCCCTCCTCCTCCTCTCTCCTCCCCTCCCCAAGACCTGTTGAAACTCCCTGAACACAGCTTATTTACTCAGGCTTTTCACAGGGACCAAGATTTCACCTATGGAGAGCTGCTGTTCACATGTATACTACAAGTGTTACTGAAGTATATCCGTTTTTCTTACCTTTTAATAGTAATATAGTTTTGTCCACAGGACATTCAAGTCTACTTAAAATGTATAAGTGAGCATAAATAAAGGCATGGAAGATCTGAATTTTTAAAATTGCAGTCATTTTGTCGCTTATGTTTGTTCTAAGAAATTATAGTTGTTTATTGAGAACAGCTCTTCAAAACACTGTGTAACACACAGTCCAGAACTTCTCCCCTAATAATTTGATCTAACCTAAAACAGCACTCCAGCCAGTATTTCTAATGTGGTTTTTATTCATCTGACAATGACATCATTATCTTTCCATTCTTTTATTGTTGTTGTTGCTTTTAATAAAATAGTGCACAGATTGACTGTTGGTGCCAATAAAGGAAACTGATTCCCATAAGTGATTTTTCATTAGGGTAAATGAGGTGTTATGAATAAACACATGCAATATAACATGACAACATGTTATGAAGAAAGAATGTAAAATGCACATTTTCTATTACAAGTACATGTGCATAGGTTTATTGGCACTGCAATTTCATAGTATAAATGTGGACAAAATGCACACAGTACAGACTGAGAAAACCAGAAAATCTGGCACATAAAATGGCAGACATTCAGATTGACACTCAAAATGACTTTTAGTATGTTATGAAATTTCTATTATGTAGTTAGGAGTGCATGAGTTTAGTTAATTTTTAAGCCATAGTTATATCAACCAGGCATCTATAACAATATGCACCAAATTGACAGGTTCTATTATTTGCTGTCTTCTCAATTATCTATCAAAGTGATCCATATTATCCATCAAAGTGATCAAAAGTAAAGATCCAATTCTACCACGCCTATATCTTTACAATAGTTATAAATAGGCATGGTAGAATTGGATTTTTATTTTTGATCGCTTTGATGGATAATATCAATCTTTATTTTAAGGCATATTTTTAGATTTTTATCACTCATAATTTTTCACAGTCGTGCAGACTTGTGAGTTTTTACAATATTTTCCAGTTTTATCCCTTTACATTTTCAGTGGCCAGACAATAATTATTTAATGACAGTAGATGTTGAGATTCACAAAGGTAAAGCTTCATAACTTTAACTCTGAATGTTGTATGTCATAGAAACCAACTAAATGTTGAATTAAAAAAGAAAATATAATTTCTTACTTTTTAGAATCAACCTATATTAGAATTAGAATAGAAGTGGTTTGTGCTGAAACAAAAGCACAATATTTCTAAACCTTCTGTGTGAAACATCATAAAAATGCCACCCACCTGCAACAACGGGTGTGGGAACTTGATGGGGCCAGCAGTGAAAGGGGGACAGTCCCAGAAGCAAGGAAGGGAGACACTCCCGAAAGGACAATAGGTAGCTCCTCCTCTTGGGAGTCTCTGGCAGTCTCTGGCCAGCTGGGATAGAGGGGTGCTGATTGGCCAGCATTCCCCGGCTCCCAGGATTTAGCCCAGCCCAGAGGCCATGTGTCACTTCTTTCAGCTCCATTCCATCAGAGAAAGGGTTACTCACCAGCTTCCAGCAGCAGCAACAGCAGTCATAAGATTCAGAGAGATGCAGGTAAGGATTCTGGGGCATCTTTCCCCAGGTGGGGGAGGCTCTCTGCCCTACTGTGGGGTTCACATCTCTTTCTCCCACCTCTGTCCCAGCATGGGGGGGCGGGGTCTATCCACTTTTGGACAGACAGGATTCCATGCTGGTTCCATATGTTGGGGTAGCATGGTTAAGGCATGACTGAAAATTTATAACAGAGGGCAGCAGAGGAACCTGGTTTACCCTGGGGTAAAACAGACCAGGCACTTTGGCTGGAGGTATGACTCCTTAGCACCCCGCCCAGCTGGTATTCACAGACAGTGGGTTGCCAATGCCAAAACCTCCTTTTCAAAATACGTATATAAAAGCTAATGTGCATTTTGCATTAATGATGGGAAATGTTTTGTACATAAGGCAGGTATAAACACTGCTGTAGGGTGTGCAGGGGCTCAGCATTGTGCACTCTCCTGTTATATGGGTCAACGGCAGTTCCAACAGGGCTGTGGGAAAGGGGATCTGCAAGGACCCAGTGCTTCAGCAGATGCCACAGGGAGAGGCAGTAACCATAGAAAAGGCTCCTTCTGCAATTAAGATACAGGGTTGTGGGATTTGTTGTTGGACAACTCCAGCAAAAAAGACATAGCTTATTTATGGAACGGATTTTTGGCCAGTTTTCACAGCCCATACAAGGGCATGCGGTGCTGCTTTTGGGCAGAGAACTTGAAGTCCACTAAAGACTTAAAGCATAAAGAAAGGGCAGAGATCACCTTGGAGGTGGCAGCAGGAAGAGTGGCAGGTCCCTCCATATGTTCTAATGCCAGAATGGCATGTCTTCCCTGAGTGTGTTGCTGAAGAAGGTGAAGAGGGAATATAGGCTTATCCATCACCTGTCCTTCCCCTAGGGCTTCATTGGTAAAATGATTATATTGACCCCCAGCTGTGTTCAGAGAGATACTTGTCATTTGATGCCATAGTTAGGGGATTGCGGTTCTGGGGCATGTTGACAAAATGCAACATCATGTCTGCATTCCAATTGCTTCCAGTGCATCCCAGGATTTCAGTTTGAAAGCCACTACTATGTTGATAAAGTCAGGTGTCATTTTGAAAAGATGCAGCTCCCTGCTGGAATGGGCGATAGTGCACCCCATGAAACAGGACAGTCTCATGCACAATCTTGATGGCTTCTTATGTGCAGGAAGACTAGGGGCAACTGCAAGTACATGCTTTAGGCATTTCAGAACCTAGTTGAGGACCTCAGGATCCCACTTGCCACAGAAAAAAAAACCGGAAGGCCCTGCCCCAAAATGTAACATTGAACTGGATTGTTTGGGGTTTCTAGGTTTCCTACAGAGAAATTGAAATTGATCAGGGCCCTCAGATGGGCTCTCAAAGGGGCAAAGAAAATTACTCGGAGGGAGCTATAGGTGGTCATGGGACGTCTAAACTTACCAAGGGAATGTGGCTTAAGCTGGGAACTGGGTGTCAGGACTCCTGTGTTCTCTTCCTATTTTTGCCAATGACTTGTTACGTGGCCTGGTCAAGTTCATTTATTCTCATGATCATTTAGTTTATCCATCTCTAAAATGCATTGGATAGTACTTTTCTAACTCACAGGGGTTTTGCGAGGCTTCATTAATTAGTCTGTGAAGGCTCCCAGTCAGGCATTTTGTGCTCTTCTGACGTCTGCCTCTGGACTGAGAAAACCCCACCACTTTATCAGAATGACAATGAAAATGACGGATGACTTAGAAGTGTGGGAAAGATTCCTAGAAGAGTTAAATGGGGGTTTCAATATGACATTCAGACTGGTTGCTCAAGATTGAGCTGCTGGTACAATCTGCTGCCTCAGAAGGTATAGGTTTGGGGGTTTACTTTCATTGTGACCTTGGATGCGTAGATGCTGCCACTACCCAAGTGCAAAACCCCTTTGATAACCCAGGAAGCCGCACTTGGGAATTCCTTCCTGTGGGGTACCCTCAAGGCCTTACACACACACACACACCCCACCCCGGGAAGAGCTGAGAAAGAAAACAAAGGAAATCAGCTGTTGCCACCAGCTAATTAAACAACATATGCACAAAACTTTTAGGGACAGAAAAATCCAATCTTGTTCTTAAAAAAAATAAATTTTATTAAAAATAAAAAGAAAGAAAATACATCTGTAACTTAGGCTTTTTGCTAGATTTAAATCAAAAAACAATTACAAGGATTAAGCATCAAGCTAGCTTTCTTGAGGTCCAGCTTAAAGGTTACAAGCAAAACAAAAGCACCTGGGGTTACCACAGAGGAGTCCATAAGCCATAAAGAAATGAAAAAGATGAACCTAATCGTGTCTTCCTAGACATTTCCTGATCTACTTACATATCTCGGGTTTCAAATGAGTAGTTTCTAGATATGGTTTGATGATTTTTCATACCTGGCCCAAAGCCTTTTACAGTATAGTTCCAGCTCTGTCTCTGCCCTCTAGGAGAACAACACAGACAGACAAAGGGGAAGTCCCCCCCCCCCCCCCCCCCCCCCCCCGCATTTTTAAAAAGTTCTAACCTTCCCTTTGGCTCTTTTGGTCAGGTGCCCACTCCCTTCCTTTTAATTATGGACTTTTTAACCCTTTACAGGTAAAGCAAATAGAGAACAGCTACTAACAGGGATTTTATAGCTAACTGGCTGGCTGTAGTCATAAAAGGGAGCTACTCCCCCACCCTCTTCATTTATTACAGCCTGTAAGGCCAGTCGTTCAGACTACACTGAATTTAGGGCATGGGAAGGGATTCATTGTGAGTGACCCATATCCACACACCAGCTGTCGCAATATGTGGTGCCTTTGACCCACAGTGAGTGGGCTTCCTTCACTATCTCTGGCTGCCTAGAGAGTCCATCTTCTTGGAGTAGGTAGGAAAGTTTCCCAGACCCATGTGGACATTTCCTAGTATGGAAACTCTTAAAAGGTGGTCCAAGAGGGGTGAGTGCCAAAGGGATGACAGGTTACCCCATAATACTGGAAACCCTGTTGGAATTATCAAAGGATCTGCATGGGGTTGTGACTGAGGGAGAGAGGCCGTTTTATTTATGGCAGCGTTTGTTGTTGCCACCTTTGGCGCTTTGAGAGTGAGTGAGCTGGTGCCTATGGCAGCTACGGATGGTCCAGTGTGCGTTAAACGTAACAGATGTGCAACTATCTGTCCCTCTGCTTCTGTCCCTCTGCTGTACTCAAAAAACAGACCAAAAGGGAAGAGGGGCTTATGTGTGTTGAAGGAATGTGCAGAGGAGTCCTTGTGCCCTCTAAAGGCGATAAGAGCCTCACTAAAAATTTCATGCCTGCAGCCAGGCCAGCTGTTCATACATGGTGATGGTAGCTTCCTGACAAGGTACCAATTCAGCATGGTACTGAGAAAAACCTTGTGCTACTGTGGTCTTGACTGAGTGCATTTGTTTCTCATTGTTTCAGGATTGGGGCAATGACGTCAGCAGCTGCAGAGGGTTTTGGTCTGTGGCATGTGCAGGCAATAGGGCACTGGAAATCAGGGTTTTACAGGACTTATGTCCGCACCAAGGAAAAGATGGCAGGGAATGGCAAAATGTCACTACCCAAATGTGCTGGTTTGTTTCAGAAGCTACCCAGAGCATATGCAGGGTTTGGATTTGCAGGCACCCTATAATGCATTGGGCGCACGAGAGCAGCAGCCAGATCTCAGCTTGGCTTCAGGGCCAAAGCTGTTTACATTTAGAAGGGGCATGCAGTGAGATCAGCTCATACCACTTCTGCACTCACTGACAGTCAAGGCTGGAAGCAGACCCAGCTCATGTGGGCAAGGCTAGAAAGTTAAAAAGGGGTCACCAAGATATTCCTTAAGAAAGGAGGGTTCATTGATTCAGCATAGGGACATCCATTCCAATTGGCTGGAAGTTTTCAGGGATGGTAGCGTATATCCTTCAGATGGAGGTGCTGACATATGACTATGGCACGTGCAGCCAAGGTTGGGGCAGGTGTTGTGATTCCAGGTGGCATAGTTGGGTAGGGAGCAACCAAGCTAGTTGCTGGCACCCCCTTTCCTCAGTTTCCAGTGCAGTTAAGAAAATAAAATGAACATTTCCCAGAGGTAAAAGACCTGGGACTTTGGTGATGGACTTTGGGCTCATGTGATAAGATGCGATCTTGTGGTCTTTGTGGGCTGAGGTCAGATCTTGTGGTCCTTGCAGGCCAAGGTCTCCACCCTGCTGCACCCTCCGTTCCCCTGTGGGCCGGGGGAGGATGCTAGGACTCAGAGAGACTGAGTCCTGGGGGATAGGCTGAAGAGAGCCTAACTCACATTATGGGTTATATGGTAAGGAGCCCTGTAACCCCCACAGTGGAACCAATTTAATGTCTTGTATAGGAAAGTATAGGTGATGGGCAGGTAGAGCCATTCCCCTGTGTTAAAGTTCAATAAAAGTTGTGGCCTGCCGCTTAATTCCATGCATGTGCCTGTCCTCATTTTGCTGCTGTGTCCATATCAATGAGTTATGCATGAAGACTAAACATTTTCTATGATTTTAAACTTCAAGAAATATAGCAAAAATGCTAATACTTGTAAGCAATTTTGCATAGTCTGATCTGAAAGATTTCACATGTACAAAATTACCTAGTTAAAAAAAGGGAGGGGGGGAATCCAGCCATACTAGAAGTAAAATGCTCTGGTTCTTTGTTGTTTTATTTTTGTGTATATAAGACATTCTGGTGGAAACTACCTGCTGGATGGTGATTTCTCAGATTTCTTTGCAGGTGATCAAGGGGTAATGTAGTGGGCTGCGGGCAGTCTAAAGCGGTCAAATGTGCGCAACTGGTCTGGAGCTGGGAGGTCAACAGGTATCAGAGGCATTCCAGGGCAATGGTTACAGTTCATGTAGGCATCAGTAGGCAGAAGATCCAGTCCAAGGGGCCAAGTCAACAGGTTAGGGAGGAGAGTTTGGGTGAGGTGGTAAGGCAGGGTCAGGCGAGGCTGCAGAACAACATGTCAGGCTTGGCAGTGGTGTGGTAAGGTAGTGTCAGGCAGCACAACAGGGCAGCACCACAAGGCAGTATAGGCAGCGACCAACAGGCAATGGTCTGTTGCTCAGACAGCTTCCTCTTCCTGTTGGGTCCTTTATATAGTCCAGATTCCCAATGAGAATGCAGTCTGCCCAGCCAATCAGGAGCCTGAGGCATGGCTGCTGTGAGTCTGTAGGCCTTTAGCGTTAAGACTGTTGATAGGTGGTTCAGTGTGCCACTGGGGTACAGCAGCTAAGGATGTTGTCTAGGGACCTGGCAGGCCTGAGTCCTGACATGAAGTGTTTCCAGCCAGTGCCCATAATCTTCATAAGCACTTGTTTTAGAAGGTGTCTGGTTTTCTTTGTAGTGTTTTATTAGCTTTCCAGCTCTCACCATTGTATGTTAGCACCAAGAATATGTTTAAATTGAAAATTCTCAGTTTTGTTCTGGTGCTGTATAGCTTTGATTTCCACATGTTGTTAAGTTCAGTAAGTTCAATGGATACCTTTTCTATCCATGATGTCAATTCCTTCTTAAGGGCTCCTTTAGCCAATATGGTGCTGCCAGTAAGGTAAACTGTTCAACTTCCTTACTATTTTTGCCTTCTAATGTAATATTACTACTTGATGTCTGGATTCCATAGATGCTTATTTCAGCATACCTAATTTTCAGTCCTGCTTGTCCTGCTATTTTTACCTGTGTGTCTGTCTTTGTTTGTAATTTTTCAGGAGTGTCACTCAGTAGTGCAATATCAGCATCAAAGTCCAGGTCTTCTAGATGTTTGCCATCTACATAGGCTATACCAGTGTTTGTGTTACTAATATATTTCTTCATGATTTAGTGTATTGCAATGCCAACCAACAGTGAATATAAAATGCAGCCCTGTTTCATGCCAATGTCTACACTGAATCACACTGTTGTCTGGCTGGTTCCCCCTTACAGACTACTTCACGTCTCTCTAGATGGTCTTGATGATGTTGATTACTTTAGCTGGGATTCCGTAGAACTGAAGAATATTTCACAATGCAAGTCTGTGCAGGTTGTCAAATGCCTTTTGAAAATCAATGAAACTGATGAAGAGGGGAGCTTGCAATTCTATATATTCTTACATGATGGTCCTTACCACAGAATATCATTGTGAATATCTGATCTATACAGGATCTCTTGAGCCTGAATCCAGCCTATTTTTCTCTAAGCTATGCATGCACTGACTCTTTCATCCTGTGTAGTGTCACACTGCAGAAGGCTGTCCCAACAATACAGAGTAGCATAACTCCTTTCCAGTTGTTACAGTCAGTAGGATCACCCTTTTTGGGTATTCTGACAATGATTCAATGTTTCTACTGGTAGAAGGGCGTTCTTTTTTCCAAACTTAATTGAACAGCTCCATCAGGTTCAATAGGATGGTGGTATCACGTACTTTTGGCATTTCTGCTGTAATTTGATCATCTCCCACCGCTTTGTAGGTTGCAGCCTATATTCTGACATCTCTATCAGACTGATGTTAATGTGAAATTGATCGGGTTCACATGTTGCATCAAAATCTTGTGCTGCGGTGGGTCTGGGTCTATTGGGGATGTATCTGAAATGCTCTTCCCATCTGTTTTTCTGTACTACCTCAGCTGTAAACATTTTTCCATCTTTGCTTTTTATTGGCCCATGTCCTATTTTAAAATTTCCACACAGGGTTTTTGTCATTTAATAAACAGCTCTGTGATTTCCTATCATAGCAGCAGCTTCAGCAGCTAGATCTTCAGCATGTCCCCATCTCTCTTTCCTTGCATTGCTTTTTTGCTGCTTTATCTGTTTTCTAATACCCCTTCTTTGCTTTTTCCAATAGTTCATTGGTCTTAGCATTCAGGACCTTCTAGTACATTTCTTTCCTCCGTAAGATGCCATGTCTCTTGGTTTATCCAATTCTTGCTCTATGTTGCTATTCAGCTGTCACTGCTTCAGCTTGAGTTACATTGTCTGTGAACGCTGCCCATTTTTCTTCAGGTCCAGTCAGTGTCTCACCTTCCTCTGTCTTGGGCAGTGCCTCCGACCTGCTCCTTAGTTCAGGCTGGAATTTCTTGTAGTACTCTTTCATTTTCAGTTTTATAGTGTGGATTTTCGGTACCATTTTATGTTTAAAGTTGATCTTTCTCAATTTTAATTTCAGTTTAGCAATGTGAAGACTGTGGTCATTGCTAACATCTGCTATTCCATATGCTCTTACATCTTGGACAGATTACCTGAATTTTGAGCTAATGCAGATGTGGGCAATCTGATTTTTGTGTATGTGTTGAGGGAACAGGGTACTTGGAACCACAATTCAGTGAGTCTCTTGCCATTTTGGATGATGATTCACAACCCATGCTTCCCCATTGCTCTTTCCATACCTTGGTTGTCATGTCCTACTTTAGCATTAAAGTCACAGAAAGAAGTGCTGAATATATTTGGGGCATATAATCCAGATGCCAATACACAAACTCCCACATGAAACTGGTAAGTGGTAACCAACTGATATGGGAAAATGAGGGTGCCTGAAAGAGATCTTAAGAGGAAACCTGAGCAGGGAGGGAAGAATAGCTGATCTCAACATCTTACAGCAAATAGAAGCAGCAGCAAATGACAGAGAGGAATGGCAGAGATTGGTTTCTGCCCTGAGCACCAGCACTGGAGAAGGAAAGATATAATGTAAAATATAAGACATTAGGGGAAGCATATAGTGGAAGGAAGTAAATACTTTAACTATAAATGATTCATGGGGGTTTTTATTAAGAATGGGAAAGGTTCTGAAATGTCTTATTTTTTTTTTTTGTCTCAACATGTAACTAAGCTCTAATTTTTATTTGAAGGTCTTGTACCCTTCTGGACTGTTCCACCTCCCCACCCCCCCGCAATCCAGGATTGGTTGTTCATCCAACAGCCTCCTACCCATCTTTGCTATTTTACACTGTTTTACTCTACATGTCTTTGATCCTATCTCATGAATTTCAAAGAGGGATCTTGGCAAGTTTGGTGATCTCTAATGGATGAAAAACTGACTTCAGTTGAATTTGTCTCATACTTTACCAAGATCACTAACATGCAATACACCCTTGACACAGAGAATCACAAAAGTAATCAAGATTTTGAGTCAGCTTGGGCTTAGCAGAGACTGCTAGAACTGCTGAAATCCAATAATAGATAACTAGGTCTGCTGAGTGCAAAACCATCCTTGGGGTGTGTCAGGGAAAGGGATGAGAAAAAGGATGGTGAATGAAAGCAGAGAAGGCATCATCTGTCTCTTCTATAAGCTTGGTGTGAAATTAGGCAAATCATTTTATCTGCATCGTATTTTTCACATCTGTAAAGTGAGGATAATAATATATTACCTCATAGATTTCTCAGGAGACTTAATTAATTAATGTTTGTAAAAATGCTTTGAGATCCTTGGCTGGACAGTGCTATAGAAATTCTGTACATTTTTGATGTTTGTTGAGATTCAACTAATCCCAGGCAGGTATCCGCTGGAGAGCAGATTACACTTGGAGGGAGGCCGAAAGTACATTAGAATGTCATACATTTGGAAGAGAAGGATTTCTGTGAATTTTGAGGAGAGATTGAGAAATTTGGAGTGAAGACGTTCTATAAAAATGTGTTAACATTTTCTATAATAACTTCCATTGTTAATCGAGGACTTGTCTCTCCAGTTTACATGATCAGATAGACTAAGTTTAGTAGATTTCCCTTTTTAATTTCAATTGATTTGTTTAAGCATCATGCAGAGCTTTAGCTAGTGGTCAGGAAAAATAATGTCCGCTATATCATTCCTATCATGTTGACAACATAGTTTATACTGTACATGATTTACAGTGAGCTATGTGGTCTTCCAGGAATTATAAATGTTATATCCAGGTACAACCTTTTAGACATCATGATATGTAATAAAGCTTAAATGTCCAAACTAGTCTGCAGCAAATGTCTTTCAAACTAAGTCCAAAAATGAATTATTTTACATGAGTACTTTGGATTCCAGTTATGACTATTCATGGGTTTGTGCCTACATCCTTTATCATGTCTCCACTGTTGTTAATAAAATACACAAAACTACTTTATGCCAAAACAATGGAAGTTAATGCAGATAACTTGTTCCAAAGTTAACCATCAAATAAATCTTTTTTACCCCCCAAAAATGCGTAAGTGAAATGGTGTTCCAAAACTTTTAAAAATTGTCAAAATGATGAACGCTCTGTGTGTAATACGAGCAAATACCACAGAATTGATTGCACACACATGTCTTACATAAAGGATATTAAATAGTTTACTCCAAAGAGAAATTGGTGAAGTCTTATCTCATATAAAAAATTCTGTAATGACAGGTCAGATTTATGAGGACTGAAAACTGGGAAAGAAAAAAATCTTCAGAGCTGGGGCAGTGTATGATTGGAGAGGAGAGATAAAATATTAGGAAGGTAGAGGAGGATAAAATACAGAATACCTGGGCAGTCGCACCTCTCAGACTTCAGTGGACTGTTTTCAAAAATACTTTAATCAAATTATGCCATGGCCACATTGCTAGGTAAATGTAATTTGGAAATTTGTTTTTTTTAATTTCCTCATATAATTTTTATAGTAGTGTAAACAGGACCTAAAGTTGGTTTGCACCTCAACATTAATTGTGACTACAGTTTCAGACAGAATTAAGCTGGGGATCACTTGAGTTTTGATTAGTTGCTGGTAGTCACTATTTCTACAGTAAAAGTGAAAAGACTCAAAATGAGTGACATGAAGGAAAAAAGAGCAAGGATGGTCTTGTGATTGAGGCATGATACTAGGAGTTGAGTGATCCAGGGTCTGTTCAGGTCACTGAAGCTGTCTGTCACTCAGTTTTTCTATATTATATAAAATGTGGATAATAATACTTACATCATAGAGATCCTGGGAAGATTAATTCATTATAATATTCTATTGAAGGCACTGTATCAATAAAAAATAAAAGTATTTAAAATTGTAAATTATATGGAATTTTGTGTCAGTGGTATTACTTCAATATTAATATTTCCATATTTCTGAAGTAAAGGAACATAAGTAAATGGGGATCTAAAATAAGACATGTATTAAAGCCATCATCAACATTTTCAAACTTAATTGCCTAAATTTAGGCACCTAAGTCCTTATTTAGACACCTAAATAAGTATCCTGATACTCAGAAGTGCTGAGCAACCCCAAGTCCCATTGATATAATCTTTTCGTGTTTTGGAGAGTAGCTCAAACACATAGGCATGGAAAATGTAAGATTATGGAGCAGCACAAATGACACTTATTTGGGGAGCACCATCACTAGTTGGATCCTTTTATGGTACCTCTAAAATAATGCCATTAAGAACTGGCAATATCAGGCAATTCTAGATCTATTCTATTCTATCTAGGTTCTCCTACTGTGCTTACTACAGTCATATCTGAGTGCCTTCCAGTAGTGCATTACGCAACATGACTCCACATCTGTAATGTGTTGTCTGTTCTCTCATCCTCTCCCCCAAGGGAGAAGTGTGTGCAAGGGAGTGTCTTACTTTGGTAGATGTTTGGAGGGTTGGTTTTTGTTGTTATTTTGTAAATATATACTTTGTTATATGTTTGTTAGAGAAGGCAAGGTCAAATAAATGTGTCTTGTACTTGGAGCAGAAAGTAGTGAGGTTTGTGATGGTCCTTAGTTCCTGAGGAAGTTCAATCCACAGTCTCAGACTGCCCCCAGAGAAAGTTCTGTCTACCACCAGATGATCTTTACTCTTATTCTAGAGAGTTCCATTGTGCCAGAGAAAAGCATAGTTACGGTGTTCATCCCAAAGCTTGAGATTGTCTTTTAGATATCCTGGGCCCAGGCTATTGAGACCTTTAAAGATAAGGACCAAGACCTTGAACTTGATTTGAAATTCAATGGTAAGCCAGGGTAGACAGTAGAAGACAGGTTAGATGTGCTCACAGTAGCCTGTGTTGCTGAGATTTGCTCCAGCAATCTGGTCTAGTTACAGTTTCCTAAATACTGAAGGCTTCATTCCCAGGTATATTGCATTCCAGCCAAAGGTGATGAAGGCATGGATAACTGAGACCAAGCGTTCGTCCTCCAGGATGGAACAGAGTCTTCTAGCCAAGTGGAGATTGTAGAAAGCATTATTCACAGATGCTGCTCAGCATCACTGAGAAATCTGAGAGTATGCCTAGTCTACAGACTGAATTCACCAACTGTGGGTGTGTATCTGCTGCCAAAGGAAACTGAACTGTGGCTGAAAACTCCTCAAAATATTTTCCTCTGCCCACCAGCATCACAATCTCAGTCTTGCTTGGGTTGATCTTCACGCAGCTATACTACATCCATGAGCTGATCTCATCCAGACACTGAGCGATCTTGGTGGGAGGGGTATTGTCATCTGTGATGACAGCTAGAACTGTGTATCATCTACGTATTGATGGCACTTGAATTCATGTCATCTGACCCTTTCACCTCGTGATTTCATGTAGATGTTGGAAGGGATCAGAGAGAGGATCCTTGTGAAACTACACAAGTGTGGGGTCTAGTGGTGAAAGTGCAGTTTCCCATCACTACTCATTGGGTAGCTGATGTGAAGCACTCAAACCGTTTCAGTGTATGTCTACATTTTGAGTTGTAGGTGTAATTTGCAGCTTGTGGAGACATACCTGTGCTAACTCTAATGAAGTTACAACGCTAAAAATAGAAGTGCAGCCACAGTGGCATGAGCGATGGGATGGGCCAGTCATGTATTTTTAGTGTGCTAGATTGCTCAGAGCCAGCACGGGGATGTCTTCTCCAGCTGGAAATTACATCTCCAGCACAAAGTGTCACTGTACACTTAGTGCATTACTCTGGACCCCAGCCACCTCTTTCAGGTCTGACAGCAGAACCTCATGGTCAGTTGTGTGGAGTGCTGCAGAGAGGGCTAGGAGGATGAGAATGTCTGCCGGTCTTCTCTCCATCTGTCAGTGCCACTAATTCAGTTTCAGTTCCATGTCCTGGTCTGAATCCGGATTGTGCTGGGTCTAGAATGTTAGCTTGTGTTAGATGATATCTATTATCGTATTATTAGTATGAAATTTAGGTAAATAATACTTTGATGAGCACATTTGTTCAGAGCAGCTAATGTAGTTGTAAGTATGTTAGGTTAGCCATTGGTAAGATGCTACTTTTTTATATAGATATTTCTTCATAAAGTGCACGGGAAGTGCATGTGAATTTTGATTTACCAAAAACATTTGGTAAGATTCTACATTAACGTTTACTGGTAATAGTAAGTAGTCCTGATATGAGAATGAAATAGCTGTCTTTGAAAATGGTAAATAAATGGGATTGGCTGAGGTTGGCTACTTCATCTAGATGGAAAGAGTTTACCTCCGAGATTGGTTTGGGAACCTCTTTGTTTATAATATGTGTAATTGATTTGGATGAGGATGTTGAATGTGAAATATCCAAATTTGATGATTATATCTACAGGATAAATATAACAAATAATGGGGATTTGTTATATATCAAACTGCTGTAACTAGATTCAAAAAAATTGGATCATTTAAATAACTGGGTCAGTAAGTGGAAAGTACAGCTTAATGTTGTTAAATGTAAAATAATATGTTTGGGGGTAACAATCCAAAATAGAGAGTACAGATTAAACAGAACAGTTATTCAGCATACTGACTAGGAAAAGAAATTGAGGGGTTATTGCAGACAAATCCTCAAAGTAATCAGTCAAGTGTATGACTGCAGTAAACTTCTGACAGCAGTATGGGTAGAATTTTGGTAGAATTTCAGAGCCATTTATTTGCCTTTAAAGAGACTGAATTGTAGGGTAATGTGGATGAGTCCAGGGTTTAAGAATATTTGTTTTGACAACAGGCTAAAGAAGTAGTTTATTCTCAATTCAGAAATGAAGGTTTCAGTGTGATTGAGTAAAAATATGAAGAATTGTAGAAGGAGTTGGTAAAATAGAGCAAGTGTTCATTCTGGTAAAATGGTTCAATAACCAGGCCACGTAATCTAAACATTTGGAAATTAAAGGAAACTGGGAATTCAGACTTATTTATCTTAAATAGTACTAACCACATGAAATGTGTTGCCAAAGAAGGCCCACAGAAAGAAATAATGTTTAAGTAACTAACCTTAAGATACAGATATATATTTATGAAAGAGAAGACTTTGCAGGACCCAGTGACAGAGCTGTGCAGTTAGTTTGATAACTTAAAAGAGACAAACTGATGGAAAGAAGTGACCTTTTCCTCTCTCAGCATTTCCTGATGATGGCCCATAATTCACAACTACTTAAAAAACAAATATCAAAATTACACAGCATAAAATGTCACTTTTCAAATAGTACTAAGTGAGCACTGTGTCCTGCATATAACTAATAAAATGTATCCTGTTGTTGATTAGCTTTCAGTGGGTGAATAGAGGTGTAGTATGAACACATAACTGGAAGCCAAGAACTCCTGAATTGTAAGACTGTCTCTATGACCTTGGCAAAGTCACTCAATCTCTTTATTTCCATTTTCTTTGCTGTAAATGAGAATGTGGTGATTATTCAGACCTGCTGCCTCGTAGGGAGAGCCCAGGAAGATGCCTCTAGCTTGAGAGTGGATCTTACGGTGTCTCCTTTAGAAAGGGTATGTGCTTCTGAGCACCTTGGTTTATAGGGCAACAGACATGTCTGGCCTTTGTCTACTGCTGCTGCAGTTACTAAAGGGAGCCAGTAGGGGCATTGCAGGTTGAGAGGTATACGCTGTTTACTAATATGCAGTGTTCCAAATATAATTTTCTAACTCAGTAGGTGTCTTGTTGCTAGGCCCCACTCATTTTACAAGTGTGGGAACAGATTCCTATACCTTGTGTCATGATAGGAATGGTCTGTATCCTTATTTTAGACGTCAGCCAGGTGAAATCTGAAGTTCACTTCAGCCTACCTCATGTTATAGACCAAATGCACAACTAAATTCTAAGGTTTTGGTAAACTATTTGTTAATTATTTTGGGATAATACATTTTTAATAGAGATCCATTTGGGTCAGATGGTGAGTAATGAGATAAGGAGACTTTCATTTTCATGCCACAGGTTCAGATTTAGCCCAGGTTATTAATGAATGAAAGCTGACATAGGGCAGCTGTTCATTGTCCTATAAGAAGTGATTTGCTGGTCTCAGTCTAGTCTCTAAGAGACAAGTGTTCACATGATAGTAAAACCACCACTGCATTTGGCACTTATTAGCAATTTTATTGTAGTCTCTGCAAAAAGACCAAAATTTTAATGGCTATGGAAACAGAACTGCCTCCTTACCTCTTCGAGCTTTTCCTCCATTTCAAATTGGAAGCAAATGGTCTGCACGCGGTGTGGGATCCTGTCATCAATGTCTGTGCTATAGCTATACTGGGGTTTAATAGAGGAACTCAGGTTCTAGGCCTGTGAGTCTGTCACCTTTCACAAGCACTAGATTTGCTAAAATGTCACTCTTACTGAATCCCCGTGATGTTGTTCCCCAGGATCAAAAATGCTGACCATCCTCTCTTTTCATTTGCAATTAAATAACTAAAAAGTGCCAACTGAAATATTTTGTATCCAGTGTAAATGCAATACAGGAATTTTCTTTTTTGATAATAGATTCATGCCGGAGCACAAACTGGCCCATTTGGAGAAGATAACTGGTGTTAAAGGAAATGGAGATACTTATCTATTTAGGGGTCTGCCTTTCCAACAGAAGTATAGAGCCACTGGGAGTTTAATGAAAAACAGCAGCTCAAGTCCTGAGTCTGGACTTTGTGAAGCACAGTCTGGACTTTGTACCACACAACAAGAAAGACTACAATATCCATTAACATCACCAGAGAAACTGAACAAGTCTAAAGCATCAGAAAGTACAAATCAAGAAGTGCCTTGTCAAGAAGATAAGCAACATGTGACTTTTAACCCTTGTAATCTCTTGAGTGGAATGGACTATCAGCAAAGACCTTTGCACATTGTCTGGCCTCACAGGTGGTAAGTGCTGCACAAATCAAAATACTATACCTTTGAATGATTTATTAATTTGCTTTCATGCTGTTCATGTGACTAATGTCAAGTATAAAGCTATGTGATACATATATAACATAACAGGTACTACCTCGAATATCTGGAATAGCACATCACTAACATCTAAGTATTTAGAATAATTAATTTGAATATATATTAGCAGTGTAATCCAGAGATTTATATATTGATGTTAATGACTGCATTTCAGTGTTTGAGAAAAGTATCCCAAAGTAATAGAAATTTTAAAGATATTGCTAGTAACTATATTTTGAAGTATTTTTCGTACAGCAATCCACTGTTGACGATTGGTGTGCAGCATTATTTATATTATCTTAATTACCTTAATGTGGGTGATTAGTTATTAAGATACCAGGTCAAACTACACAGTTCATTACTCTGTGTCTTCATTATAAATATACCTGTTCTGTGTTTTAAATAAATAAATAAAAAGCATATTTGAATATTTTTCTTACTGCTAACACAAATACCTGATCATAAAATCTTTTCTAAACTGAGGAAAATCTACCATACCAAATAATCACTACAAACGTATGAACTTTAGCTTGATTCCAACATAAATTAGGATTTAAAGAGGTAAAATGTCCTGATAATCTTCTGGTATTGGGCACGAACATTTTAATCTAGTTTTTATTCCTCGCAGTTTGTTTAATCTGCATGTGGCCTGATTAGAGTTCACTTCATCCACAGATTATAGTCTGTTTATTGCAGAGATGCTGGGTCGATCAGTAGGTCAGATTTTCTGAGAGCAACTGTTTGCAGGTAAAGCAATAAGTACACTACACCGACAGGGCAAATCGCCTTTGCAGAGGATTTGACTTCCAGCACATTAAAACTCCAGAAGCTCTCCCAGATGATCTGCAGCATCTGGTACCTAAAGGGATTTTCATCTTTGACTCTAAATGTCTGAACATAAAATTTAGGGATTGGAAGTTGATGTGGAATCTGTCTTTGGATTTGTTTAATCAACTTCACACTTCCAACATAGCCTTTCTCATGGAGTTACATTTATTTTTAACCAAGTTTTACTGGTAACTCAATAAATGCTTTGTGTTCTCAAAGGCTATTTTAAAAGTTAATGCATTAAAGTTAGAAATACTTTTCATCTCCATTTGCTGTAGAAAGTGTAAAGCTTAGTATCTGCTGTCATTTTTCTTAGTTTGGGATTTTTCTCATTCACCTAAGAATATATTTGAAAAATGCATATTTTTAGAATGATAAATTATAAAAAGTTCTGTCATGCCAAGTTTATTTTTACATGGTTACCTAAATTATTCCAAATGTTGTATTAAAAAACAACAGACTGAAAGAAAATATTTTCCATATTATTCAGTATTTTGCATACAAAAAAGCACAAAGCTAAGTTAATAAAATTAACAATATTAAATTGAATAATTCCTTTTCTTTCTGTGTATATTTTTGCTATAATTTAATTTAATTGCCTAAAGTTAGTTGCTTAAAGAGATGCCACATTGTGTTTGTGCACATACTTATTGTTAAAGCTAAATTATTTTTAATTCGGAGAAGAGAAAAAAAAGCCGCATCAGCAAGAGCAAATGCCAAAATATAAAAGTAACACATTCATCCTTACGGGTAATATAGTAGAACACTGGAAACTTGGAGGTTGCCAGACACACAGCTAACATTAGGGCTAATTTTGAAAATCTAGCGTGCAGTCAATTTTACTGATGCCTGGGGACATACAAGGTAGAAGCTGACAAGAGAACTAATTTTGTTTGGGTTATTTACTGCTATGCATCATCCATGGGTTCCCGCCTGACACACAGCTATATGAAGGGGAATATTATCACACACTAAAAATTTATGTTGACATTCGATATTTGTTCAATATGTCAGCAGTATTACTTTCATAATCAAAAGAGTAAGAAAAAGAGAAAAGAAAAGCACTTTATGCTCATATAGATATATCTTTTTAATAACAGTCTATAAGGTTAATATAGTTTACCTTTGAGAGTATACAATGAAAACAAGCAGGGTTAGCAGGGAAAATGACAGAAAGCATCAACCCGAGCTGTTTGTTTGCCATTACCTAAGCGAGCCATGTCAGCTCTCTGGCCCGCGTCTGATAGCTATTTGTTGTACAGAGAGCACAGCATAAAAAAAAATCAAACTCTTAATACTATTGTGTGCCCATAACCATCTGTCACTGCTAGCCTGGAGATGAGAGGAAGATTACGAGGAATAAACACTGAGCCGCCGAGCATTGGTAAAGCCTTCGGGCAAAAAACTCTTGTGGGGACATCAAAGACATTCTAATTCCGAGGCAGTCAAGGATTACAGTGTGTAACCTGTGCTGACAACAGATAAATGACTGGCAATATTGTGCCAGAGCTGTTGGGTCCTGCATGGAGTACTGATGATGATGATGATGATGATGTTATCTTGCAGAATGGACTCTGCTGGGATAATTTTATGATAAAACACTTTTTTCAAATGCCACTGGGTCTAGGCAGACATTTACTAGCTACAGGGGTAGCAATCAGTTTCTTCAAAATTTACTGTTCTAAGCCCATTAGAGTTCCAGCGCAGCAAGGCTTTTCAATGAAAATCTAAAATGCCTGTATTTTCGTTAGGAGAGTATATGCAAATGCTAGGAACTGAACTCCTACCCTTTAGTGTTAGGATGCTTTATCAACTGATTAATGTAAATTTGCTCATAAAAATACAGTTTATTTTTAATTGGTGAATAAGAATTAGAAAATTAAGATTCTAGTTTGCATTCATCATACATCCAAACATCCTCAGTCACAGGAAGACATTTATTTACAGCCCAGATCATACAGGTAAAAACAAGGTACTGTAAACAGATCGTTCAATATACAGCATATCCAAATATAAGCATTCATTTCCTTAAACAGATTTGTGCGCCTTACTCAGGTGTCAGCTGCTTAAAACATCCCCTTCTTAGGCCTAACATGAGTGTGTTAGTGAAATGTACTACTTTTAGCTAAATTTTGTAGTGTGGGTGTGTTTTCTCTCTAGAATATTGCCAATAGTGTCATGCTCCTATTCCAACACACAGTACTAGCTTGCAGCTATTGTCCTGTACAGTTATACTTAACGAGTGTTGTCTACATTGATGATTTAGATGTGTTTCTAATTTTTAAAAAATAGAAAAGGAAGATTTTGAAGAGAGAAGAAGGATTTTGTATTCTCCCCTTCCCTTTCACCTAACAAAAAACCTTCCAGCCTAATCATAAAAAATATGCATGTGAAATCATGCTGCTGTTGTGGCAAAACTCTGAAAATGAAGTGATGCTGACCTCATTGTGTTAGTTCCACACTGGGATCATGAATGGCTTAAAATATGGTGTTACCCTCTAACACATCTCACACTAAGTCAACCAAATGTAGGCTCCACTTGTTTGGAAATGTATCAAAATCAAAAGTGACATTTTCTAGGGAATACATTCTAGCTTTAAATCTGTGTTAAAATGTCTTTGCATGAGAAAAGGCCTTTAAATGCAATCCCTGCCCCTTCCCTTCATTCTTCCTGCATCTGAGCCTGTCAAGGATTATAGTGTGCAACCTCTGTTGACAGTAGATAAATAACTGACAGTATTTTAGCAGAGTTGCTTGGTTCTCTGCAGAGTAATTTGTTTCCTCCTTTCCACCAACTCTTTAATGTTTTGTTATAAACATCTATAGTAAGGCACTGTTAACAGAAATGACTTATAGCCAAAGACCTGTATAAAAATACTGCAATGGTTTCCTAAACTTCTCTGCCTAAATATTATACTGTAGAACTAGTTTTTCCCTTTATGTAAATATTCTCTACTTAAAATTGGCAGCAGAAATACAATGCTCAAGGGACAGAGAAGCCAAACCTAAGGAGGAGAACTTTGTACAGTATCACAAATTCTCATACAGAGATAATAAAATACACATTAAGTAAAGAGAGTAAACCCTGAGTTCAGCAGTGATTAGTATGACAAACCCCTTCTCCCATCCACACATGCCTCACTGAGCCCTGTTAATGCTGCTTCAGGAATCTCCAGGCTACAACAGCTATGGGGATCATCCGTCTCCCCTCCACAAGGGGGGTTGACAAATGGCTCCATGAATTGCAGATCCAGTAGATCCCAATCTCTATGCTGAGGCTTAAAACACACCTCTCTGGCACAAAGAGGCTGTGGACCCCTTCATAGTGTACCCGCATCTTTTCTTCACCGTTTCACTCCATGTAGCAAATCTGCAATGGTTCTACTGTATTCAGGGCTTTTTGTGGCTCTTACTTGGGCCGCAGGTTTTTGCCCTGTGTGTGCAAAATCATACCTGCAGCCATTGTCAGAAACCAATTCTTCTTACCACAAGTGTCTGGGTATGATGTAAGATCACACGCCAACAGTAGAAGCATTTACACTCTCTCTCTCACGCACACAGGACACACACAAAGTTATTATCAAATCATCTGAGTGATCACACAAGCCCAATTACAAAATATGATATTGTATATAAAATATGACTGTGAAAAAGACATAGAAACGTCAACAGGAAAAAAAGGGGGAACTACAGTAAGAGCCATGATGAAAAGTGGGGGTGGGGAGGAAAGCTGAATGATAAAAGTGTCCTAACGTAACTCCAATATTTGAAAAGGGCTCTAGAGGTGATCTCGGCAATTACAGACTGGTAAGTCTAATGTCAGTACTGGGCAAATTAATTGAAACAATAGTAAAGAATAAAATTGTCAGATACATAGAAGAACATAAATTGTTGGGCAAAAATCAACATGGTTTCTGTAAAGAGAAATCATGTCTTACTAATCTATTAGAGTTTTTGAAGGGGTCAGCAAACATGTGGACAAGGGGAATCCAGTGGACATAGTGTATTTAGATTTCCAGACAGCCTTTGACAAGGTCCCTCACCAAAGGCTTTTATGTAAATTAAGTTGTCATGGAATAAGAGGGAAGATCCTTTCATGGATTGAGAACTGGTTAAAAGACAGGGAACAAAGGGTAGGAATAAATGGTAAATTTTCAGAATGGAGAGGGGTAACTAGTGGTGTTCCCCAAGGGTCAGTCCTAGGAACAATCCCATTTAATTTATTCATAAATGATCTGGAGAAAGAGGTAAACACTGAGGTGGCAAAGTTTGCAGATGATACTAAACTGCTCAAGATAGTTAAGACCAAAGCAGACTGTGAAGAACTTCAAAAAGATCTCACAAAACTAAGTGATTGGGCAACAAAATGGCAAATGAAATTTAATGTAGATAAATGTAAAGTAATGCACATCGGAAAAAATAACCCCAACTATACATACAATGTGATGGGGGCTAATTTAGCTACAACTAATCAGGAAAGAGATCTTGGAGTCATTGTGGATAGTTCTCTGAGGACGTCCACGCAGTGTGCAGCGGCAGTCAAAAAAGCGAACAGGATGTTAGGAATCATTAAAAAAGGGATAGAGAATAAGACGGACAAAATCTTATCGCCCTTATATAAATCCATGGTACACCCACATCTTGAATACTGCTTACAGATGTGGTCCCTTCATCTCAAAAAAGATATACTGGCATTAGAAAAGGTTCAGAGAAGGGCAACTAAAATGATTAGGGGTTTGGAACGGGTCCCATATGAGGAGAGATTAAAGAGGCTCGGACTTTTCAGCTTGGAAAAAAGGAGACAGGGGATATGATAGAGGTATATAAAATCATGAGTGGTGTGGAGAAAGTGAATAAGGAAAAGTTATTTACTTGTTCCCATAATATAAGAACTAGGGGCCACCAAATGAAATTAATGGGCAGCACGTATAAAACAAATAAAAGGAAGTTCTTCTTCACACAGCACACAGTCAACCTGTGGAACTCCTTGCCTGAGGAGATTGTGAAGGCTAGGACTCTATCAGGGTTTAAAAGAGAACTAGGTAAATTCATGGAGGTTAAGTCTGTTAATGGCTATTAGTCAGGATGGGTAAGGAATGGTGTCCTTAGCCTCTGTTTGTCAGAGAGCAGAGATGGATGGCAGGAGAGAGATCACTTGATCATTACCTGTTAGGTTCACTCCCTCTGGGGCACCTGGCATTGGCCACTGTCAGCAGACAGGATACTGGGCTGGATGGACCTTTGGTCTCACCCAGTATGGCCGTTCTTATGTTCTTATTCTCTTCTCTTAGGGAAAACAGCACATACCTAGATACAGCTATACCTGTCTGAGTCATCAATCTGTTCAATTTTAAATGGGAGGTAGCCACTTACATCCACTAATGAATGTAAGAAATGATCCCATATAGAAAAGCCTGCTGTGTCAGTGTTCTAGTACTACACATTGCTGAGCCCCCTGCACACGGTGGTGATTCAGTCCCACCTCTCAGCAATGAACTCTTCGATGGGCGACTTATCTCTGACATTGCAATCTTTCCCCTGCCTGCAGTGATGTCACAATCACACCACTCATCAATGAGCTGCTCACAGAACTGGAGGAGAGGAGATCAGCACAAACTTTTATTTAAATGGTAACAACTAGTTACCAATTCCATAAGGCCCTAACTCTGATCAAGAGTAACTCTGATAACCGATTATGATTTATTCAAAAATATGATTTAAAATTGATTCTGGAATTGGAATTTAAATATTTTCATATAAAAATAGTGAGAACAAAGATTCTTGAGTAAATGCTACAGAAATCTTCCAAGTAATAATATTACTAAATTTTAAGATTGTTTGGGCCAAATGTTGTCCTATTGCAGTGCAGGTGCATGAAAGTGGGGCAGGACAAAATAAACTGCTCCACCATTACAATCCCTCCCATAAGTGCAAACCCCACTCCACAGGGGAGAAGAAGACAGGACTGTTGTCTCACCCCTCCACACCAACTACCCGGTCATGCTGCACCTTCTAAAGGGTATAGAAATGAGGTGGTACAGAAACCATGTATGCCAGCTCTGTGCCAGCTGAAAGCTCCCCTATGCCAAGGAAATTCTTAGTTGGCAGATCTGACTCCTTTCTGGTCCTATTCCAGCGGAATGTAATGGAAAATCTGGCCCAAGATATATACTGAACAGTACATGATCTTCTAAAGAGCCTGCCTTATTGACTGTGTATTGTACAAGGCATCTTCCCAAAAGGGCACTTTAAATATGCACTTAACTAAAAAGGTGCATCTTAAAAATGTGGTACCCTGGGGCTTTCAGTGCACCTTATAAAAATGTGTGTTAGATTATGCACTCTTTCAAGGATTGGACTGATGTGTTCACATTATCAAGTGTGCCTGGTGTGGTGCATAATACAGGGTATGTAGAAATCGGCACCAGTTGCACATGTAGTGCAGCCACTTGCCCAATAAATGAGGGAGATTAAAAAGTGTCCAAAGAAATCAAAACCAATTTTCACTAGAAGTCTGAAAGGCACGTTTTTGTTTTGGAATGTTGTTTGTTAATTTTTTTATTTTATTTTATTTATAATAATGAGGAAAGTGTTCCCCCCTCACCGCCTCCTCCACACTTACCTGTATTCATAAAACATCTGACCAGTTAAGAATAAACCTTTTTTTTAAATTTCTCTTTGGAAAGCAACCAGCCCTTTCAAAGGCATGATAATTTTCAGTAAGACATACAATAATATTAAAAGGAAAATCTGTTTTTAAAACAGTACTTGAGAAAATTTAACTTACCTAACCTACCCTAATTAAAGTTCCAATTCTGATCTCTGGTGAATGCGATGTATGTGATACATACAGATCTAATATGAGTGAAACATCACCATAAAAGTGTACATATGGATGTCCTATCAAGCAGAAGCTGCACTTTTTGACTTCCCCAAAAAAACGGGGGGGGGGGGGGGGGGGAATTAACTATATTCCCAGAAAAAAAGCTTGGTTAAACTGGAGTTAAGTTTGAGAGCACATGTGAGGGTAACAAAACCATTCAAGAATCTTAGTTATAAAGAAAAAGATTTCATATAATGAGGCCGCTACATTGTAAATGGCTTTTTTTAATCGATGGCTTTTTCTAAGAGCTTTTAGAAGTTTATAGGTTATAGTAGAGGACAACTTCAGTTTGGAAAACAAACCATTACGGAATGGGGACCATACCAATGCCAACCTTCCATCGTCCTTTTATAATTTTTTACTTAAGGGCTTTGAAAAGTTGGCAGTCCATGGAAGCAGAAATGTTAAATTTTAATAAGGGGCAAAGGTGACTTTATGCTAGACCTGCACTCTCCTGATCATTGAGCCAGACTTGGCCCTGCTTAAAATTATGATAGCAGGAGAAGCCCTTGGCGACCATTCCAGCAGTCAGGGATCAACTGGAAAGCATTTATGTTCCCCTCTCCAGGCCCCACCCTGTCCTGAGTTCCGCTGCCCATCATCCAGTTGAAGTCAATGGGAGATGTGGATGCTCAGAATCTCTGAAAATCTGGCCACTTCTGTCTGGATGCATAACTTGAACTACCCAATTTTGAAAATTTTGGTCTGAGATGATTATTAGGACAGATTCTAATACAACTGTAACCTCTCCTCCAGGCAGAGTGCAGGGCAGCAGTCGTTTTATTCCATGACTGAAATCATTGTTGTGTCAGCTACCTGATGAACATTCTGAGTGATCTCGAGTATCCATTGTCTCCAAACAACAAATGGGGAGACAAAATATCTTGCTTCCTGATCTTGAGAGAAAATGAAAAGTTTTGTATTACTTGTACTTGTTGTGTACTGTGCATTTCTATAAAACCTTTAATCTAAGTATCTTGTGTTTTACATACACAAGTTAACTTTTATAATCTCCATTTTACAGATGGAGAAGTTGAGGCATGGAACAATTAAATGGCTTTTCCTGGATAACATGACAAGTTATTTGTGCCTTCAGGGATAGTATTCAGAATGCCAAGCTCCCAGGCCTCTTTTTTCAACCATTAGCCTGCACTACTTCCTCATATTTATCCTCTCAGGCATCAGATTACTGCCTCATAAAACAGAGAGGGGCAATGACATCAGTGCTTAAATAAGGATGCTTCGAATGTTCATGAATGAAAGGTTCTGATTCGCTGAAAATGGGGTAATGTATTTTTTATCTTTCAAGTAAGATCACATTTCTGCCAGTCATATGAAAAGATACCCAGAGACTAGTAAAAGATGTTCAGTTTTTCATGTATGTTTTTTTTTTCTTGTATGGTTTCAGTTGCTCATGCACCTGATTAATAGTTGAAACAGTCTTCTCATTGTTTATTAAATGAAATAGGGAAGTATCTCAGAAATACAAAAAGCTCAAATATTTTGTGATCTATTCCCTCACTCAGATGTATACTTCAAATTACATTCCTTCACTTGAGGGAAATAATTTCAGTTACCCTGAACATTTTAGAAAGCAGTCCTCTTTTTGAAAGTCTTTTTTCATTAATGTAGATGTTTCTAAGATGAGAAATTATGTTTCTTCTAATTATGGTTACATGTAGTTAATTTCCTTTTTTAAAAAGCTCTGTGTGAAAGACAGTTTCCTTTAAAAAAGCAAAAAAAGTGATACAGCTGATGTTCCCGTTGCCTTAGCAACAGATTTATTTATTAGGGTCTGAAATGACATGAGTTAATATACCACATACCTGCTGATCGGCAAACTCTCCTATTTCAGCTCCAGTTGACAATTAAGTCCTGGACAGCTACAGCCAGGGGTTAATGTTACTCATTAGGAGAACTAGGTCATTACTGGGAAATCAAGGCACTTAAGGCAGCATGGATAAAATACAAAATTCAACATCTCAACGAGTGAGGGTTTTTATGTTAATTAACCTTATTTTCCTTGCATTAAAAAAAATCTTTCATATGTGCATATAACAGTGGATCAATTAACTGAAAAAAAAGTAAGCTTTAGTTTACTTTCCTCTCCTACTTGTCTTCATTTCCTATGGAAGGATTTCATTATTTTATGGAAAATTCTTATGTCTATATGATGAGTAAAAAGGGTATTAAAATTAAGAAGGGAATCATCATGGAAATCAGCTTTACCACAAGGGAATGAGCAAATAAAAGCCTTGGAAATGAAAATAAATAAGCTTTGCTAATACCTCACCTAAGGAGCAGAATATAAGCCCATCAGAGCTTGGAGATATTTAGAGGTACTTCTTTGCTTCTGTATTAAGCAGTTACATAGTTATTTGACCTTCAGAAACTGAAACTTCGGAGAAGTAAATTCACGTGGTTGGTAAATATTCTATTTATGGAAAGCTATACAGTGAATTAGCGCATGGTAACTTTTGTAGTTCATAATTGCCTTTTTGATTTCCAGTAAAATTAGATACATTCACTGAAAGTTTTTATTAAGATGTCTTAGTGGGAGTTTTAACTTGATAAGTCATAAATGATTTAGCAAAACTCTCCTGAAAGCCTTTATTTACTTTTTTTTTTCTCCAGCAGCCTTTGTTCTGGAATGGGAGAATTTAATAGGCTGAAAAAGAATTATATCCAAGAATCCTTTATTTTCGTTTACCGCCTTCCCCCAAACTTTTTTTTTAAAAAAGAAGTCTGAATAAAAGCTGTGGTGCCTGATTCTGCTCACAGTTACATATGGGTAAATATTATGTAGTGTAATTCTGTTGAAGTCAATATAAGAGCAAAATAAGACCTAGGATGTGTATGAAAGGTAGCAGTCCCAGACTACCTGCTACAAATGAGAAATTCAAACCCTATGGGTGATTTTCTGCCACAAGTTGAATGATTGCAGTGTCCTCTAAACTATCCTATAACCTCACATGTTTTCAGTTCATAAACCAGGTTCTCTTAGAAGGGCAAAAAATTTTACCATTATGGAGGAAAGTGATATTAGGCTGCAAAACTACACTGCATTAGAATGGCCAAATCTTGCAAAACTGCATTTGATTTAGGAATTTGGGGTGTTTTGTGAGTTTTGCTTTAATTGAAGATTATAATAATTTCTTTTATTGAAGAACTCAAAAACAGTTTGTAAGTACTATGGCTACTGGAATACAGCAAGTCTAATAATCTGTTGAAGTATATTTTATGCTACCAATGTGGTAATGTGGAATAGAGTACAAGTAATACGGAAAATAGAAGTAACATGGAATAGTGGAAAAAGGAACTGTGTATTGCTTTAACCACATTCATAAGGCACTAGTAAAACATACAGAGGTGATAATGATAGGCATTTATTTTTCATTTAAAAAGCCTCATTAAAGTAACAAAGGGTCAGTTTAAACCAACACATTCAGAAAACCTCATTTTTCACTTACTCTGTATTAAGTAGACATGGTAGTTCATCTATGTAATACTTTAGTGAGGTCTGTGACAACTACTCTATCATCTTCAGTACCATCAATACAGAAAACATTGCTGAATTAAGGGATAGCTCTAGTCATAACTTTGGCATTGTCTAGAATGTGTGAATTTATTTTTAAACTTGGAATAGATGAAGCACCAATGCTTCAGAGTCTGTGTTCTGTTTGGCTGTGTATCCAAAAGATTGTTATGGGTGATCAAAGTTTTATCTGATTATTTAAATTTATGAGTGCTTCCTTCCTCTTAAATGGTGTTATCCATTCTTCCCAGAAATATACCTCATGATCCACCCTTTATTCTTACCCACCCCTGTCCCAGAAAGCTTATACTACCCTTTGCCTTGTTCTGGATGGGAGGCACAGTGACTTGCTGTCCTCCTTTTGGGTCTTCAGGGGCAACTGGAAGGTCCATTCCTCTATCAGTCTGTCTATCTATCTACCTATCCATCCATCCATCGTCTTCCGTGTGTGTGTGCTACATTAAAAGAACTTTGTTAAGGTTGCAAAGTAAAGCACTCAAAGGTTAGGAAATAGCAGAATTAAGATTGAGTCTGCAACCTTACTCCGCCCTCTGGGTGTATTGTGATACAGCCTTTAATTACGTGATCATATACTATATTTTCCAAAGTTTTTCTGGCATTTCCTAATTTTTGAGTGCTTGACTTTGCCACCTCCATTCCAGTCCAATTCTCCTAACATATCCAGTTCCAGTCTCCATTCCTCAGGTTTTTCATCCCAATCCCAGTTTCCCTACCTAGTTTCACCCCTCCAGACTCCCCAACCAAGTCCTAGTCTCCCCCATCACTACCAGTCCCAGTCTTCTTGCCCAGCCAGTCCTAATTCTCCCTGTCCTCCCCGGCTTCTCATCCAGTCTGTCTCTATCCCTTATTCTGGCTTCCAGTCACCTTCCTCACTTCCCAATCCCTACTGGCTCCCAGTCCCAAACCCTCCCTAGGCTCTTTGTCCAGTCTGTCTCCGTGTCCCAGTCTCTTTTCCCAACCAGTCCCAGATCTCCCCCCACACACGAACTCCTTGTCACATCTGGCTCCACTCCTCTGTCACCTTCTCCCATCCCATTAGTTCCCAGGGCTTGTCTCCACTTACCGGGCAATTGATGTGTGGCGATCGATCCACCGGGGGTCAATTTAGCAGGTCTAGGGAAGACCCACTAAATCGGCCGCCGATCACTCTCCCATCGACTCTGGTATTCCACCGGAATGAGAAGCATAAGGTAAGTCGATGGGAGAGTTTCTCCCTTCAACCCAGCAAGATGTAGACACCGCAAAAGGTCGACCTAATCTGCGTCAACTCCAGCTACGTTATTCATGTAGTTCCTTAGTTCCAGTCAACCCCCAGCTCCCCATCCAATTTCAATCTCCCCCCACCTACTGGCTGCCAATCGCCTCCATTTCCCTCCCTGGTTCTCACTCCTAGACTTCTTGCCCAGCTGGACCCAGTCTTTCCTCGACTCCCAATTCCAGTCTCCTCGACCAGCTAATCTCAGTCAATGCCCCCATCTCCTAGTTCCAGTCTCCTTGACCCGACAGTCCCAGTCTCCCACCTCCACCCCAACTCCCAGGACATGTTTCCCTTTTCTCCCCGCTGCCAGCCTCCGGTCCCAGTTTCTGCCCCCTCCCTCCAGCTCCTTGTCCCAATCTACTCCTTCCCTTGCAGGTCCAGCTCTTGTCCTCTCTACATTCAAATCAGGTAGCTTCTTCCCTACTCCCTGGGACCAGCAGGAAGTCATTGAGAGCACAGGAGAGACAAGTTCTCTGCTCTCAGTTCAGGTGTTTGGAGTCAGCACATGTGCTGGAGAATGCCCAGTGTGGATGGAATCTAAAGGGGAATTAAGTTGATAAAATCTAAGAATTCTCTACTTCTGCAATTTTCAGAGGCTTATATCTTGGTCAGATTTGAGTAGATTTTCACAGGACAGTAAGAGGCATATGCCTGACACAAAGGCCTCTTGTCAAATTTCTAGTCCCTGTTCCAAAGCATGAGGACATTAGAGCTTTTCAAAGAAAACATCATCAAGAATTTTTACCTGAATAAAACAATGTATTGTTCTCTAACCTTGTTTTTGGAAACAGCGGAACCAATTGGCTGAAATTTTCCAAATAAGTTTAATCAGAGGCAGACACCCAGCATGGAAAAATTCAATACAAATGGTTAACGCTTGGTACAATTAACAGCAACTGAAAACAAGGTGTTAAAATGGGACATGTAGGGCAACCTTAATAATGGGTGGTGCTACCAGCCCCACTAAAATGTACTGCATCGAAAATCAATGGAGTCTGTGAATGCCTCCCAAGAGTTAATAAGCAAATCCTCAATAGGCAAATGATCTAATATTCCCCCTTACTTCCTCAAACATAGTAGGGGGTATTCTGTTTAATTTAGTTTCGTCTCACCCCTCTACAACTATTTATTTTTCTTCTCTTTCTTTTCCTTTCTTCTTGCCTTCAAATCTTCTTTTTCTTCTCCTTTTGCCCTCCCTGCTTTGCTGTGATTAGATGTGGCTATGGGAAAACTAAGTCAAAGAAATTAGTTCATGCTTTCTTTCTGAAGGCAGTGAGATTTGTGGTCATTCTAATCTCCTCTGGTAATGAGTTCCAAAGCCTTGGTCTTGCTGCCAAGAAAGCTCCTGCTCATGAGCTTCACCCTTGTGGATGACAGCTTCGTAGTTCCCGAGGAACATAATTGCCAAGGGAGGTCATCGTTCCAGCAAGAGATGAGTTGTCTTAGAAAACTTAGGGCTAATTACTTAGAGGGCCTTGGTGCTTAGGACTGAGCCTTTGACTCTGATCCAGTGTTCTATGATGAGGCAGTATAGTTAGCAGAGCACTAATGTGATGTGCTCATAGATATACAAAGTTGCAGTATAATCCAATCCGGAAGTCATGATGTCATAGATCACCATGGCCAAAGCATCATCCCACGTGATGGGTTGCAGTGTCTGGGACTCCAGCAAGCAGGATGGACTAGAGTCCTCTCCTTTCTTTCAGTCCTTTCCTTACCAATTTCAAGGGTATGGACCAATTTAAGAATCTGGGGCAGGCTCTCTCAATCAGAGCTTTTCAAAATATTCCCTTCTTACCCACATCATCTCCATCTTGCCTGAGTTCAGCTTCGGTCAGCTGCCTTCATTCACATGCCAGGCCTTGTGATAGTTGGGAGATGTGCTCTTTGTGTCAGAGGTGAAGTTAGCATTTAAGACCATGACATCTCAAAGTTTCTCTCACAGCTCCAAGTAGGTATTAAAAAGGGTGTGGGAGAGAACTGAGCCTTGTGGGACTCCACAACTTACTGTGTTGGAAGTGGAGGAGCAGTTACCCATAACTCTCTGGGAGTATCCTGAAAGAATGGATTGGACCCATTCTAGTTCTTTCTTGGGACCTCTGCAACACCTCTGAGGCAGGACAGTAGTGTTTCATAGTCACCAATATCAAATGCCTCAACACAGATCCAGTATGGATATCAGTATGGACACGACCAGGGCTACTTCTGTTCTGTGACCTGGCCTGAAGTCTAGCTATGATGGATCCAGAACATTGTTGGTGAGTAGGTGTGTTTGGAGGTGACTTGCAGACATTTTATAATTTTCCTAGCGCACGAATGGGATGCTGGACACTGGATAGTAGTTTGACCCTTCAGTTCTTTTAGGGGGCCAGCTGCTGGGTCACTCCTCCCAAACCTTTTTGGTGGCATTTTGCAACAAAATGCATTGCTGGGTTTCAACGCATTCACTGCTGCTGGCTATTTCACAGTTAAAAAGCACTTGAGTTGATGCACTACAGTGCTAATCTACACTACCTGATCTCATACGAATTGTGATCATTATATATTGCAATAAGTTACACTCAGATGTGTTGTGCTGGGTTATCAAAGCTTCGAAGGTATATACGACACTTGGCCTTTGCATCATGCCTAACAATACCCCTGGGGAATGGCACAGTGCTTAATTAGGCCTCCCTGAGGGTTTGAAAGGAAGATCTGGTGGATTTTGTAACATATTTTTTGTAGGAGATTTTAGATTTAAACTCTCTTACTTGCATTAATAAGATTTGCTGGAGTTGCAGTGCAAAATAAACTAAAAAGGACTTTGAATCCCATTTTGCTTTGTTACACTTGTAACAAATCAGGGTTAACTCTATTGAAGTCAAAGAAGTAAGCTGTTATCCTCACTCATATGCATGGCATTACTCTGGATTTACCCCAGTGTAACTGAGATCAGAGCTGGGCCTTTAGCTTCAAAGGTCATTCTCTCTATTGGGAATAAATAGAAGGCTCACTGACTGATTCTGATCCTGAGGTTTTACTTGGATAGGAAATGCACAGTATTTTATTGTGAGTTTTTTTGCCATTAATTGTGAGGGAAGAACAAGAAGAATCTCAACAATAAACACCCAAGGTTCTTTTCTTTATGAGTCTCTCACAGATAACACAAGATAGTAGAAAATGCTTTTCCAGCGTAAGGCAGCATGCCACCCATTTTTCTCAGCCAAGTAATCTGAAAAATCTGGAGGTAAAATACACACTTCTCACTGTACACAGGCTATGGACTGTAATTGAAAATAAAGAGCCACATTCACCAGTGTATTCTGGTTGCTTTGTGCTGTTTCAGTGCCATCTTTGCATCCCCTGATTTGAATATGCATTCCTTATTGCAGCCAAGGATTGGGGCCTTTATTTTCCTGTAGGTTTTGTCGTTTATTCCTGTTGAATATCGTTTATGCCTCCTACTGTTAAAAAATCAGGTTGCTGGATAGACTTTTTCAGTGAAACTGATGCAAAGACATCATCTCTCTCACTCCATTTTATATGAACCTGTAGGGGTAGGGATAACTTTTGATGCTGATGATGCCAGACAGTGTTTAGAGGCACAATTAAAGAAAAGATATGCTGTAAGTGTATCATCTGAGGAAGAAAGCTCACTAGATTTAACTACATATTTACACTATATCTATAACTCTTACTGGAAATGTTAAAGGTGAAAAAATACTGTGATAAATTGGATAAACTGGACTTAGTAATGGATTTTTCCTTAGTGTTTGCATTTTCTTAGCTTTTTCTTTCCCCCCATTTCTTTTCCAGTATTTTTTCCTGGCAGATATACTTCTCTTGCAGCTATCACAAGCATAGTTATCAAAAATATGATATTAGAATTTTACTCCTTCTTTTGTGAACTCCTTTTATAGATTCATAGATACTAAGGTCAGAAGGGACCATTATGATCATCTTGTCCAACCTCCTGCAGAACTCAAGCCACAGAATCTCACCCACCCACTCCTGCAAAAAACCTCTCACCTATGTCTGAGCTATTGAAGTCCTCAAATCGTGGTTTAAAGACTTCAAAGAGCAGAGAATCCTCCAGCAAGTGACCCGTGCCCCATGTTACAAAGGAAGGCGAAAAACCTCCAGGGCCTCTTCCAATCTGCCCTGGAGGAAAATTCCTTCCCGACCCCAAATATGGCAATCAGCTAAACCCTGAGCATATGGGCAAGATTCACCAGCCAGATACTACAGAAAATTCTTTCCTGAGTAACTCAGATCCCACCCCACTAACATCCCATCACAGGCCATAGGCCTATTTACCATGAATATTTAAAGATCAATTAATTACCAAAATCATGTTATCCCATCATACCATCTCCTCCATAAACTTATCGAGTTTACTCTTTTGCCCTCACTGCTTCCCTTGGAAGGCTATTCCAAAACTTCACTCCTCTGATGGTTAGAAACCTTCATCTAATTTCAAGTCTAAATTTCCTGGTGGCCAGTTTATATCCATTTGTTCTTGTGTCCACATTGGTACTGAGCTTAAAGAATTCCTCTCCCTCTCCAGTATATATCCCTGTGATATATTTATAGAGAGCAATCATATCTCCCCTCAACCTTCTTTTAGTTAGGCTAAACAAGCCAAGCTCCTTGAGTCTCCTTTCATAAGACAAATTTTCCGTTCCTCGGATCATCCTAGTAGCCCTTCTCTGTACCTGTTCCAGTTTGAATTCATCCTTCTTAAACATGGGACACCAGAACTGCACACAGTATTCCAGGTGGGGTCTCACCAGTGCCTTGTATAACGGTACTAAAACCTCCTTATCTCTACTGGAAATACCTCGCCTGATGCATCCCAAGACCGCATTAGCTTTTTTCACGGCCATATCACTTTGGCGGCTCATAGTCATCCTATGATCAACCAATACTCCAAGGTCCTTCTCCTCCTCCGTTACTTCTAATTGATGCGTCCCCAGCTTATAAGTAAAATTCTTGTTATTAATCCCTAAATGCATAACCTTACACTTTTCACTATTAAATTTCATCCTATTACTATTACTCCAGTTTACAAGGTCCTCCAGATCCTCCTGTATGATATCCCTGTCCTTCTCTAAATAGGCAATACCTCCCAGCTTTGTATCATCCGCAAACTTTATTAGCACACTACCACTTTTTGTGCCAAGGTCAGTAATAAAAAGATTAAATAAGATTGGTCCCAAAACTGATCCTTGAGGAACTCCACTGGTAACCTCCCTCCAGCCTGACAGTTCACCTTTCAGTAGGACCCGTTTTAGTCTCCCCTTTAACCAATTCCTTATCCACCTTTCAATTTTCATATTGATCCCCATCTTTTCCAATTTAACTAATAATTCCCAATGTGGCACCGTATCAAACGCCTTACTGAAATCTAGGTAAATTAGATCCACTGCATTTCCTTTTTCTAAAAAATCTGTTACTTTCTCAAAGAAGGAGATCAGGTTGGTTTGGCACGATCTACCTTTTGTAAAACAGTGTTGTATTTTGTCCCATTTACCATTGACCTCAATGCCCTTAACTACTTTCTCCTTCAAATTTTTTTCCAAGACCTTGCATACTACAGATGTCAAACTAACAGGCTTGTAGTTACCCAGATCGCTCTTTTTCCCTTTCTTAAAAATAGGAACTATGTTAGCAATTCTCCAATCATACGGTACAACTCCTGAGTTTACAGATTCATTAAAAATTCTTGCTAATGGGCTTGCAATTTCATGTGCCAGTTCCTTTAATATTCTTGGAGGAAGATTATCTGGGCCCCCCGATTTAGTCCCATTAAGCTGTTTGAGTTTCGCTTCTACCTCTGATATTGTAATATCTATCTCCATATCCTCATTCCCATTTGTCATGCTACCATTATCCCTAAGATTTTCTTTAGCCTTATTAAAGACTGAGGCAAAGTATATGTTTAGATATTGGGCCATGCCTAGATTATCCTTGACCTCCACTCCATCCTCAGTGTTTAGCGGTCCCACTTCTTCTTTCTTTTTTTTCTTCTTATTTATATGGCTATAGAACCTTTTACTATTGGTTTTAATTCCCTTTGCAAGGTCCAAATCTACATGGCTTTTGGCCTTTCTCATTTTATCCCTACATGTTCTGACCTCAATAAGGTAGCTTTCCTTGCTGATCCCTCCCATCTTCCACTCCCTGTATGATTTCTGCTTTTTCTTAATCACCTCTCTGAGATGCTTGCTCAGCCAGCTTGGTCTACAACTCCTGCCTATGAATTTTTTCCCCGTTCTTGGGATGCAGGCTTCCGATAGCTTCTGCAGCTTTGATTTAAAGTAAACCCAGGCCTCCTCTGCCTTTAGATCCATAAATTCTTCAGTCCAATCCACTTCCCTAACTAATTTCCTTAATTTTTGAAAGTCAGCCCTTTTGAAATCAAAAACCCTAGTTGCAGATTTATTTTTGTTAATCCTTCCATTCAGTTTGAACTGAATTATCTCATGATCACTTGAACCAAGATTATCCCCTACAACCATTTCTTCTATGAGGTCCTCACCACTCACCAAAACCAAATCTAAAAGGGCATCCCCTCTAGTTGGTTCAGCAACTACTTGATGAAGGAATCCATCAGCTATCGCATCTGGGAAAATCTGAGCCCTATTATTATTACTAGCACTCATCCTCCAGTCTACATCTGGGAAGTTAAAGTCTCCCATGATCATGCAGTTTCCATTAGTATTTACTTTATTAAAAACATTAAAAAAGGCTCTTTCTGTATCCAAATTATATCCTGGCGGTCTATAGCACACCGCAAGCACTATCCCAGGGGAGGCTCTAATAGTTTTCTTCTCCAATGTAATTTTTGCCCAGACGGACTCTGTCTTATCCATTCCATCACTTCTTATTTCTTTACAGTCTACCTCATAATTGATATACAGTGCTACTCCACCACCTTTGCCTTTATTTCGGTCTTTCCTAAACAGCACATACCCTTCAATACCTGTAGTCCAGTCATGACTACTATTCCACCATGTTTCTGTTATCCCTATAATATCTGGTTTCACTTCCTGCACCAGTAGCTCTAGTTCCTCCATTTTGTTACCAAGACTCCTCGCATTGGTGTACAAACATCTTAATTTTTGCTCACATTCTGTACCCTATTAGGCACGGTCATTCTACAGCCAGTATAACCTATTAGACTGGTATCCACACTGCCCTTCCTCCTTATATACATTCTCCTACCCACGGCTGTATCCTTTCTTACTTCGGTTCCTTCCCTCTCAATGCTAAAATCCGGCGTGGAGATTACCTGGACATCTCCCACCCATCTCCCCCAGATTCCTAGTTTAAAGCTCTCTTAATCAGTTGTGCCAGCCTCCATCCTAGAAGTCTATTTCCTTCCCTACTCAGATGAAGTTCATCCCAAGAGAACAGTCCTCTGTCCATGAATGCCTCCCAGTGGCCATACATCCCAAAGCCCTCCTGATAGCACCACTGCCTAAGCCATCTGTTGATAGTCATAATCTTGTCACACCTTTGTTGCCCTTCTCTCGGAACAGGCAGAATCCCACTAAAGATCACCTGAGTCTCGATTTCCTTAAGCGTCTTCCCCAGCCTAGCATAGTCTCCCTTAATACTTTCCAGCGAGAATCTAGCTGTATCATTTGTTCCCACATGAAGGATAATTAGGGGATTTTTTCCCGCTCCCGTTAGGATCCTCTTCAGCCTCAGGTCCACATCCCGTATCTCAGCACCCGGCAGACAGCATACCCTTCTATTCTCTGGATCAGCGCTGGTTACATGCCTGTCTATTCTTCTCAGTAAAGAGTCCCTGATCACATAGACCTGCCTTTTCCTGGTGACGATGCTATTCTCCAGTCTATCCCCTGTTCCCTCTGGCTGCAAGATTTTTCCATTCCTATTCTCCCTTGTAATCCCCTTCATAGAATCATAGAATATCAGGGTTGGAAGGGACCTCAGGAGGTCATCTAGTCCAACCCTCTGCTCAAAGCAGGACCAATCCCAATTAAATCATGCCAGCCAGGGCTTTGTCAAGCCTGACCTTAAAAACTTCTAAGGAAGGAGATTCTACCACCTCCCTAGGTAACGCATTCCAGTGTTTCACCACCCTCCTAGTGAAAAAGTTTTTCCTGATATCCAACCTAAATCTCCCCCACTGCAACTTGAGACCATTGCTCCTTGTTCTGTCATCCGCTACCACTGAGAATAGTCTAGATCCATCCTCTTTGGAACCACCTCTCAGGTAGTTGAAAGCAGCTATCAAATCCCCCCTCATTCTTCTCTTCTGTAGACTAAACAATCCCAGTTCCCTCAGCCTCTCCTCATAAGTCATGTGTTCCAGTCCCCTAATCATTTTTGTTGCCCTCCGCTGGACTCTTTCCAATTTTTCCACATCCTTCTTGTAGTGTGGGGCCCAAAACTGGACACAGTACTCCAGATGAGGCCTCACCAATGTCGAATAGAGGGGAACGAACACGTCCCTTGATCTGCTGGCAATGCCCCTACTTATACATCCCAAAATGCCATTGGCCTTCTTGGCAACAAGGGCACACTGTTGACTCATATCCAGCTTCTTGTCCACTGTAACCCCTAGGTCCTTCTCTGCAGAACTGCTGCCGAGCCATTCGGTCCCTAGTCTGTAACGGTGCATGGGATTCTGTCGTCCTAAGTGCAGGACTCTGCACTTGTCCTTGTTGAACCTCATCAGATTTCTTTTGGCCCAATCCTCCAGTTTGTCTAGGTCCCTCTGTATCCTATCCCTACCCTCCAGCGTTTCTACCTCTCCTCCCAGTTTAGTGTCATCCGCAAACTTGCTGAGGGTGCAATCCACACCATCCTCCAGATCATTTATGAAGATATTAAACAAAACCGGCCCCAGGACCGACCCTTGGGGCACTCCACTTGATACCGGCTGCCAACTAGACATGAAGCCATTGATCACTACCCGTTGAGCCCGACAACCTAGCCAGCTTTCTACCCACCTTATAGTGCATTCATCCAGCCCATACTTCCTTAACTTGCTGACAAGAATGCTGTGGGAGACCGTGTCAAAAGCTTTGCTAAAGTCAAGAAACAATACATCCACTGCTTTCCCTTCATCCACAGAACCAGTAATCTCATCATAAAAGGCGATTAGATTAGTCAGGCATGACCTTCCCTTGGTGAATCCATGCTGACTGTTCCTGATCACTTTCCTCTCCTCTAAGTGCTTCAGGATTGATTCTTTGAGGACCTGCTCCATGATTTTTCCAGGGACTGAGGTGAGGCTGACTGGCCTGTAGTTCCCAGGATCCTCCTTCTTCCCTTTTTTAAAGATGGGCACTACATTAGCCTTTTTCCAGTCATCCGGGACTTCCCCCGTTCGCCACGAGTTTTCAAAGATAATGGCCAAGGGCTCTGCAATCACAGCCGCCAATTCCTTCAGCACTCTCGGATGCAATTCGTCCGGCCCCATGGACTTGTGCACGTCCAGCTTTTCTAAATAGTCCTGAACCACTGCTTTCTCCACAGAGGGCTGGTCACCTCCTCCCCATGCTGTGCTGCCCAGTGCAGTAGTCTGGGAGCTGACCTTGTTCATGAAGACAGAGGCGAAAAAACCATTGAGTACATTAGCTTTTTCCACATCCTCTGTCACTAGGTTGCCTCCCTCATTCAGTAAGGGGCCCACACTTTCCTTGACTTTCTTCTTGTTACTAACATACCTGACGAAACCCTTCTTGTTACTCTTAACATCTCTTGCTAGCTGCAACTCCAGGTGTGATTTGGCCTTCCTGATATCACTCCTGCATGCCCGAGCAATATTTTTATACTCATCCCTGGTCATTTGTCCAGTCTTCCACTTCCTGTAAGCTTCTTTTTTGTATTTAAGAGCCGCAAGGATTTCACTGTTAAGCCAAGCTGGTCGCCTGCCATATTTGCTATTCTTTCGACACATCAGGATGGTTTGTCCCTGTAACCTCAATAAGGATTCTTTAAAATACAGCCAGCTCTCCTGGACTCCTTTCCCCCTCATGTTATTCTCCCAGGGGATCCTGCCCATCAGTTCCTTGAGGGAGTCAAAGTCTGCTTTTCTGAAGTCCAGGGTCTGTATTCTGCTGCTTTCCTTTCTTCCTTGTGTCAGTATCCTGAACTCGACCATCTCATGGTCACTGTCTCCCAGGTTCCCATCCACTTTAGCTTCCCCTACTAATTCTTCCCGGTTTGTGAGCAGCAGGTCAAGAAGATCTCTGACCCTAGTTGGTTCCTCCAGCACTTGCACCAGGAAATTGTCCCCTACATTTTCCAAAAACTTCCTGGATTGTCTGTGCACCGCTGTATTGCTCTCCCAGCAGATATCAAGGTGATTGAAGTCTCCCATGAGAACCAGGGCGTGCGATCTAGTAACTTCTGCGAGTTGCCGGAAGAAAGCCTCGTCCACCTCATCCCCCTGGTCCGGTGGTCTATAGCAGACTCCCACCACAACATCACCCTTGTTGCTCACACTTCTAAACTTAATCCAGAGACTCTCACGTTTTTCTGCAGTTTCATACTTGAGCTCTGAGCAGTCATACTGCTCTCTTACATACAGTGCAACTCCCCCTCCTTTTCTGCTCAGCGTGTCCCTCATGAACAGCTTATATCCATCCATGACAGTACTCCAGTCATGTGAGTTATCCCACCAAGTCTCTGTTATTCCAATCACATCATAATTCCTTGACTGTGCCAGGACTTCCAGTTCTCCCTGCTTGTTTCCCAGGCTTCGTGCATTTGTGTATAGGCACTTGAGTTAACCCGCTGATAGCCCCTCTTTCTCAGTATGAGGCAGGAGCCCTCCCCTCTCGCGTGCTCCTGCTCGTGCTTCCTCCTGGTATCCTACTTCCCCACTTACCTCAGGGCTTTGGTCTCATTCCCCCGGTGAACCTAGTTTAAAGCCCTCCTCACTAGGTTAGCCAGACTGCTTGCGAAGATGCTGTTCCCTCTCTTCGTTAGGTGGAGCCCGTCTCTGCCTAGCACTCCTCCTTCTTGGAACACCATCCCATGGTCAAAGAATCCAAAGCCTTCTCTCCGACACCACCTGCGTAGCCATTCGTTGACTTCCACGATTCGACGGTCTCTACCCAGGCCTTTTCCTTCCACGGGGAGGATGGACGAGAAGACCACTTGCGCCTCAAACTCCTTTATCCTTCTTCCCAGAGCCACGTAGTCTGCAGTGATCCGCTCAAGGTCATTCTTGGCAGTATCATTGGTGCCCACGTGGAGAAGCAGGAAGGGATAGCGATCCGAGGGCTTAATGAGTCTCGGCAACCCATCCTGTATCCTCCTGGGGCTCATATTTGGTGTAGTCTCCATTGACTCTTCCCCTTTTCCTATAGGACTAGCCCATCTTCTCTTCTTCCTTGTCCTTCCACCTTCAATGACTACCTGCTGAGCCCCTTCTTCATTTTCCAACTCTGCAAACCTGTTCTTGAGCTCTATTTCTCCTTCACTAGCCCGTCTTTTCTTCTGCCTGGTTCTTTTAGTCACATGCTTCCACTGACCACTTTCCTCACCCAGTCTTCCCTCAGAATTCATCAGTCCTGCTTCCATCTGCAAATCTGAGCTTTTCCCTTCAGATACCTCATCTCTTGGCTCCATAATCTGCTCAAACCCCTTCCTAAACTCAACCAGACTTTCCACCTGCATCTCCAAACTTCGGATCTTTTCCTCCATCAACTCTATCAGACAAAACTCTTACCAGGTACCCCCTCCAGGATCATGTACATACTGCACCTTCCACATCCAGTCATTTTCATTGTGTCTTCCACGACATGAGTCACTCCCACTGCTGCTTCTGTATCTGTCATAGCCTTCCCACCTAAATCCTGTTAATCTGGGAAACACAAACCACAGCAAAACACCACCACCCACAGCAAAAACAAACCCCAAACAAGCACCGCAATACAAACTCCCCTTACAAAACTCCCACTCAAACTCCCCTGTTTACAGCTCTGTTTGCTGGCTCCTGTGCCGCTTGATCTTAATCTAGATAATAAGGTATATTTAATTAATTTAATTTAAGAAAGCCCCCCACCATTTTGTGAACTGTGAAAGTAATTATTACTAGAATATGTTTCAGATTGTAGTTAATATTTTTGTAAAATGATTCCTTTTAGTTTAAGACAAATATTATCCACTTGAGGTCCAATCGTTAACTGACTCTGGGCTTCAAAACATCCCTGTGAAGCTGTGTTACTGATCCCATTTTACAGATGGGGAAACTCAGGCAGAGATGTCACGTGGCAAGTCAGTGACAGTGCAGTTCCAGACTCCCAAAGTCATGCTAATTTTTCTAAATCATGCTGCCACTCTTTAATATAGACTATTATACATCTTTATCAGGCAGTAGGATGAGATATGATGTTGCATGTAAAATGTTGAATAATGAATAATGAATTTTAAAATTACATTCACTGGTACTTATAGATATATGCCAGGACTAAGGTGTTGGCCTCAAGTGAGTCCTTTGTACTAGTTCAGTGCATTCTGCATTTGAAGACATTTCCATTCAGTGAGCTGAACATGCTACTTCTAGCTTCTTGAGAATGGGCTAGCCAGATGTAAAGTCACCAGGAAGCTGGTATCAAATGAGTCCTGTTACAGGCCTTTGGTACAGTGCATTTCAGGACTCAGCTCACTCTGCCCAAGTATGTTTTATATACATTTTTACTGTACTAGTCAAATCAGTAAAGAACCACAAGCTTATTCTTAACTTTGAGTTATTGTTTATCACCCATCTGAAGAATATCATTACAAACCCTTTCCATCCCTCTGTCATCAGCAGACTCAACAATTGCTACGTTCTTTTGCTGACTGCCTTGCTACTGATTTAGTACCCACTTCTCTTTAGTTTCTTATCAACATATTTTACTTCTCTGTGGTTTTGAGTCTCTTCTTCCCTCACTAATGCCCTGTATTTCCACTGATTCTACAGTTTCTATCATCAACTCTACATTGATTCTTTTGTTCTCCTCTCTCACCACACTGTCCTTTCCACTAAGCCACAACCCTCACTTATCCCTCTCAACTTCTTTTCTCGGTTTCTCTTCCCTCACTGCTCAGTGCCTTTGGAGAAAAGTCTACATTGTCTTGGGGGGAAATCCAAGGACCCGGCTAACTTTCTCCACTGTAGATTTATTCTTTCTTCATTCAACTCTTCCTTGCCAAACGGCTTTATTTTTTCTCCTTAATTGACTCCTATCCTGTAATTTCTGTCACCTTTTCTCTACCTTTAATACCCTTCTCAGATCTTCTCCAACACTTCCTCTTATCCCACTCTCAGCCTGTGATCTTGCCACGAGAATGTGGATACAATGTAACAGTTCTCTTTTCCCTTCCTTCATCCTCCACTCCCACCCTTACTCACTGAATCTTAAATGTTCCATCTACTTTCCATTGCCAATCTGACTACTGTACTCATCTCTTTCAGACTCCTGATCTCTCTCCGTCCCGCTCACACCCTTATTTTTCCTCAATCTCTTCCTTTCTTTTGGTTCGGTCCCCTTTGCTTTCAGAAATGATGCTGTTTCACCTATCATGAATAAACCCACCTTCACGCCCTCTTACTTCTCCCATTTGCTGCCAACCTCATTGTGCTTTCTGTCTATTCTCACTATTTGACTTTCCTACCAATAAATGGATCCTCTGCAATGGGGCTTCTGCCTCTTCCAGTCAACTATGACTGCTCTCACTAAGGTCACAGGTGACCTATCTCTAGTCAAGCATCCTTCTCCATCAGTCTGCTGCATCAGCACTGTCAATCGTCCTCAACATTGCCTTCTTGTTTTTACTCCCTTGGTTCTAACGATACTTTGTTCAACAGGTTCTCCTACTTTCCTGGCTGCTTTTTCAGAGTCTTATTTGGTGATTTCTTCTTCACCCAACTGCAACAGTGTCCCTCAGAAGTCTGTGTTCCTGGCAACCTCCACTTTAATTACCACCACTGTGCTGGTGACTTCCAAATCTGCCTCTCTACCACTGAACTGTCCCCTTCAGATCAGCCTCACATCTGTCTTTCCAACCTCTCTGCCCTGCTGGGTTATGCTTCTCACACCACCCTCTGCTCTGATTCCAGTTGTCTCTTTGTTATGTCTGACATAGAATGTAAATTCCTTGGGACAGTGACCTGCCTTTTATTTATCTCCAAATGCTGCTCACAGCTTTGTAAATAATGAATGATACCTCCATGGACCAAAATTCAGTGTATCAGCTGTTTTCTGGCTGTGACTAAAAGGTAGCTAGAAACCTCTGTGTTAGCTCCCAGTTTTCTAATACACTGAATTTAAAAAATTTGGGTCCTTATTTCTAAAGATGTCACTGGTGTTTCAGTATTAGTACCACTATCTCTCACCTTTCTTCCACTGACAGCCAAGTAATTGTATTATATGGAATCCAGATAATATTGTTGCCAAAAGATGGTCCTGGGAGGTAAGAGAGCTGGGTTCTGTTGGTGGCTTTGCCACAGCCTTCTTATGTGACTTTGGGCAAGTAACTAAATCTCTTGGTGATATGAGAATGCTTCCTTCCCTTGCCGGACAGTTTTTGATCTTTTGCTCATTATTGTTTGGAAAGTGCTTTGGGTTTCCTGGGTTTAAGGTATTATGTAAGTGTAAAGTATTATGATGTGCCCCTACTATTTTGAATTCTCTACCACTGAAACATGGGAAATCACCCTTGTTAAATATTTTCCGAAGATTAAGACTGACCCTTTTAGTATTGCTTTTAGCTTAGCTCATTCCCCTTTCAAAATGCACAGTACCTTGAGAGATCGTTATGACAGGGCCTGTATTAAGTGACGTTGTATAACAACGGGTACATGCCCTATGATACATAGTGAAATTTGAGAGATTTTTCCCCTGCCAGATTACCAGGTTCATTTTATTGCATCATTTTAATTCATATAACTATTGTTATTAAACATCGATACTTTTTAAAAAGAGAAACATGTATCTTGCTCTTCTGAGCAAGTTCTATCTGTTTTACATCTCTTACTGTTTTCAATAATGTATCTTTCTCATACAAATAACTGAGACTGTCAGCAAGATAAGGATCAATGTCAGGTATATCTAAGTATGTTTCTGACTATACCTTAGACTCTTAAGTAACATGGATCTCTTATTGAAACTAAACCCAAATACAATATATGTATCTGCACAATCAGATGATTTACAAGGGCCAGATCTGCTCCTCCATTTTACCTCTTTTGCAGATTCAGGGTGACTGAAACATTTCAAGAATTTGCGTCAATTATGGTATATTGTCTCAGTCGAAACAAAGAAAAAATTTCAGAAATGTTTTCATTTTTCAGGCTGGATTCACAAGGGGATTTAGGTGCCATTCACCAAACAGAAGAGGACGAAATGGTGGTGGTGCCCCCCCCCTTATACCCAATAGTAGAGTGGTAGGGCATTCACCTGGGATGTGGGAGACCCTGGCCTTGGAGCAGAGCCTTGAACCCAGGTATCCCTCCTCTCAGGTGAGTACCCTCACCACCAGGCTATAGTGTATGCTGGGATGGGCCTTTTTCAATCTCTCTCTTGTTGAAGCTGTTCCACTTTGTATAAAATACCTGAATAGTCATTGGGCCAGAGAGAGTGAGAATGGGTCTAGAGCCTGGTGGTTAGAGCACTCCTCTGGGAGAGGGGATACTCACCTCCTCCTCCTTGAGTTTGTGAATATAGTTCTTCATTTCCATTGCTTTTCTTAAAAAGATTAAAAATGCCCCCAAACCAAACATTTTATTTCAAACAAATGAAATGTTTCATTTGACCAGAAACAAAATTTTTCTGACTTTTTCATTTTACCAAAAATTCTGACTAATTTGTTTTGGTTCAGCCAGAGCCAAAAGCTTTTTTTGATTTTTTTGGAACTGCCAGCAAACCAAATAATCAATGATTTTTGGATGAGTACTCTGCCATAGGGGATTCCCAAGTGGCATAATTCCAAACTTTGCTGGCTCTACACCTAAACTTCCTGCCACTCCCAACATAGGGGATGGGAGTACTGCTAAACTCAGCCAGTACAAAGAGAAGTTTTGGCTGGCCCCCAAATCAAAGGAGCACAGAGATGATGTGAAGCCACTTTTGTCCCCTCTTCCCCCATTGGGTCCTGTGCCAAACACAATTTGGCTAGCCAGGAGGATCTGAGCCATTGATTAATCAGCCCAGATAACACTCTTGTGTGATGGAGAAATAAACAGTACTATCACCATTTTACAAATGGAAAAATTAAGGTGGAGAAATTGGAGGCTGAATCCTGGTCACAAAGGTAAATTTCCCATTGGCTGAAATCAGAATCTAGTCCTAAATTTCTTGTCCAAGTTCACAGAGGAAATCAGCGTAAGAGCTCAGGAATTCCAGGCTCCCGGTCCTGTGGTCAGATTGCTAGACCATACTTCTCTTTAGCCATTTCTAGAGAGGTTTATAATGTAACACTAACAAGCACTCTGTTAAGTACACACATGGATATGGAGGTTCAACAGCTCTAAAGGCACTGCCTCCTGCTCAGGGTTAAACCATATTACCAGGGCAGAGTTGAGAAGTATGTGTTACCTTTGTCCATGCTGTAGCTGTTGTGTAGCCAAAAGACTGTCGTTCCAGCACCTTTCATGCTCTCATATCCAAATTTAGAATATATTCATGTCCAGTTTCTGTTTCCTTTTTACCAACTGAATAATTACAAGCATTCAGTCAAGCAAAAATGAATACAAGATCATTTCAAATATGTGAGAATCAAGGAAAATGGACCAGAGACGTTCTTATTAGCTTAAGTTTTCCCAAACATGTAGTGAAAAAAGTTTGCATAGTAACATCAAGCTTTTTACAGTTTTGCAACTGCCCTTAAGAAAATGGAATATATATATATATAATTGATAATGCTTAACAAAACTCAAAAATGCAACAGATGCAGCCAAAAGTGCATGTCATTTTGAGCAGATCTTTACAGAACAGACCTTCCATATTGTGTTCATCTTTTTCCACAATCACTGCTATGACAATCTGGTGTGTTTAACAGTTGTTGCTGAGTAAGGGAAACTGGATTGTATATGATTTTCCCATGTCAGCTGAGAAACACATCGCTTCCCTCTTTGGTGGGATAGCTGTACCATTATTACTTACAATAATGTATAAGAATACATTTTAATGTATAGATCCCCATGCCTAAAGCATTTTACAAGCCTTAACTAAATTACTAAAAATAAAATGATAATGGTGTTGTGCCTATAAAAGTCACAGGACCCAGAATACTGAAACAACATAAACCACCAAATTAGAAAACTAAAAGATACATGAAATTCATCTTTAAAATCCACATACATTATTACTATTTTTATATCAGGAAAATAGAGAAGAGCTAAATATTTTACAGGGAAAATGTGGAAGGGGGATCACATGCTCACATGGGAAAACACATAGGAAGGATCTCTGTGGGCAGGAAAAATCAAAAAATTCCCCTCATAGCATTTCTTCTATTTTGGTGAGTGCAGAATTTGTCTCCCCTCCCTCACCCAATTCTCCTCAATCTCTCCAATTGCCATCAATCTCAAAATCTATGTAGACGCCTAGGATTCATTACGCGTATATGGCCATATGTGAAATGGCCATGTGCCTCCCCACAAGTTGTAGGGCAGTTACAGCTGCCAGCTAACCTGCCAGCTCCTACACAGTGTGACTCCAACACCGTCCCTCACAAGCGATTGCCTCTGGGACCCCTGCCCTCCTCCAAAGGAAAGGGACATGCGCAATTATGGAGGGGCTCTGCACATCTTGGGATTACATAGTCTTTGCTGTAGGTCTGTGTAGGGTTTGGAGGGCATGCTTCATGGCCCCATCCCTCTTGCTTGATTCTCCCCATGTGTGGCTGCTGGATACCACAGAGGGGGGGAATATCCCCATCCCTGAGAATGGGTGCAGGAGGCAGCTGACTCACCTATTTCTGTGCAGGTGGGGAGAGACCTTTGCTTTAGACTAGATCTGGCTCTGAAGTAGGTGTGGACACATGCCACTTGGCTACATATTCGGAGCCTCAATCTAAGAGGTCCCATTGACTTTAACTTACTTGCACTTGCTCAGCATCTCTCAGCCTTAGGCACACATTATGTAGATCAGGTAGTCTGCCAATAGTAGTATCAGGTACTAAACACCTGTAACTGCCTGCCTCAGTGGAAGATTGAGGCCATCAGTGAATATTCATGACTCTTAAGAATTATCCTAACACAGATTATCTTCCTTACAAGCTTTATCACTACCACTTTTACTCCTGACAAGTCTGGCTCCTCACTTTGTGTTGCTATTTTCCAGCTCTTCTTAAAATATATGGCCACTTAGAAATTAATGACAGGTTTCAGAGTAGCAGCCGTGTCAGTCTGTATTCGCAAAAAGAAAAGGAGGACTTGTGGCACCTTAGAGACTAACAAATTTATTTGAGCATAAGCTTTTGTGAGCTACAGCTTATGTTCAAATAAATTTGTTAGTCTCTAAGGTGCCACAAGTACTCCTTTTCTTTTTGAAAGAAATTAATGGTTCCATTCATTTCAGCTGGACATTTTGAAGAGAATTAGAGCATTAGAAGTACATTTTACACATCAGCTATCCTTCCAGAAATGGATAATTATTTTATTCACATGGATACAAGCAGCTTGTTGGTATTTCAGTCCTGGGTCTTTGTAATTTAAAAGTTGTTGAATTTTCTCTGAGTCAGTATTCTCATCCACTTTAGTTTATTGGAACCATCATCATGAAAACTCCTGGTCCACAGATGTGAAACAAATTACATGGCTTATGCTGTTGCATTCCACTTTATTGTTGGGAACAAAACAAAGCTGGGGGATATACAACTTCTTAAAGTAATTATTGGGGCGGGCAGGTTAATCTAATTTTCTAGACCTCAAAATTTCTGAAGATTTTAAGCCTAGAAAAGTACCGTTTTAAACGTTAATTAGAAGATACATTTGTTTTAAATCAGTAAACCAAAAATATTGACTGAATTAGAAATTAATACATGTAGAGCTGCAGATCTCACTTAGCTTGAGATTTCCTGAATGATCTAATTATTAATGTTTCATATACAGCATCTATATGATAAACCTACAGATTCATTTTACGTAATTAGTCTGTGGAGGAAATACACCACTACTTCTGAACTGTCGATTTTCCTGTAACACAAGAAGGAAAACAGTTCAAGTTTCTAAATAATAAATTAAAAACAAAATATTTTAAAGACATCTGGTCCACATCTGTCCAAAGTATACTACTTTAAAGCAGAGTAATTAAATGCAAGAAATATTATAATCACACCTTAGAATAGAGAAAATAACATCTTCCATTTTTTATGTAATTTACCAAATTTTGGAAATTTTTATTCATTTGTGGTGTCTTTTTAACCTCTCATTCTGTCATAATAAAGAAGATGAAAGCTAGATGCTAGTCCTTCTTTTAAAATAACCAATCCAGTGTTTTTAAGACCTTGACTGCAGAAAAAAAAAACATTCTAAATCTTTAGTTATCTTCAGATGAAATTATAAATGTTTACAGATTATTTCTTATCCATTACTAAAGTAACTTTAACCCCCCCCGCATTAGTTACTTAAAGCCCTGATGGTGCAAAAAGACCCCCACATCAGATGTGTTCTTTCTTCTGTATCCAATGCACTAAAAGAATCAGAAACTTTATAGTCTTAAAATATCTAGTCATAAAATTCCATTTGGGAATTTTTTAGCAAATGCATTTGACTAACATATTGCTTCTGCAAAAACATTTCTTTGCCTATTGCCGGGGACAGTGTAAATATCCTAGGAGCATAATGGAGTAAAATCTCATTCCATGGACAAGTTAGTGATAGAAAAGTAAGGGGGTTGTCATTTTATTCATAAAAATCTACAGAATAATATTTCAATGGTGTCACCTTCTGTGGTGTGGCAGCGGGGACTCACCGGCTCCCATCTCCAGGTGCTCCAGCCGGTGGAAAGTTTGATAATACAGTGTTATCAGAAATGGGTCAAGTTGGGTATCATTCAAAAGCCCTTTCTCCCTCAAACATAATGGTACCAAACATGACAAATCTAGAACAACTATGTAGATATATATTTGAGAGAAATGTTTAAAAATCAACATTTTTTAAATTATACTTCAAACACAGATTCATTGTTTACATTAAAAAAAAAAAACCCTCTTGGTAATCCTAGGGAAGTTAAATGTCCTATATGTCAAGGTTATTCACCAAAGTCATTATCAGAGTTGTCTCTGTCTAGGGCACAGCTGCTAGATACGTTGTCACACTGATTCTCGTGCTACACTTGCACAGCTCCATACAAGGCAGTCTGCTGGCCAAACATTTGCAGGCCGATGAGCATCTTCTCTTTGCACATAAGCATTTAATTAGCTGAAGGATTGGTTCGGGAATGTATGGTATTTCACACATAACTAGTGTGATCCGTCCATCCTCCAACACCCATCCAGGCCTGACAGGGGAGGGTAGTTTTGGATGCACTGGATCATCCTGGGTCCATTTCATTGTTTGATCATTTGCCTTCTTGATCGCAGATAGAAATGCATACCTTGTCAGAAGGAATTTTTCTTTCTTTGTCTGTTTCTTGGAAAACATCCACCAAGGTAACTTTGCAACTGCATAATAATGGTCTTCAAATGGTAAACTTGGCGTATGAACATATCCAGTGCATTTATGACTTCATCAGTGACTGTCTCAGCCATTCCAAGCATCTTCAGAGAGAGGAGAATCTTTGGAGGCTAAATCAAAAATCTTCTAGTAAGTTAATTTGGTCTTTCCAACAAGCCTTCCAGTAGTGTCACATCCTGAAAGTGTCTGAGAACCTGGCAGTACCGTGTTTTTAATGGTCCGAGTGAAAGGAAAACATCTCTGAGGGATATACAGCAATTCCGTTCCCCAGCAGCAAGCACAAAAACAGAATCTTGCAGAAGTCTTGGGTAGCATCTCACAGAGAGCACTAAAACATCTGTGTCTTGTGCAAAAATCCAGAGTTTAGTAGCACCTCTCTTTGTGGCATTGACAGCATGCAGGATAATTTTAGTGTCAGCCTCCTCATGGGAACTATGAAGAAACTCCACTGAACAGTGCAAGGCATCCGCTTTGTTACACAATGCAACAAAGAAATTCTTTGAACAATTCCTTGCATGCTAGGGTGTTTTTTCTGCAAAGTATGCAATTAACTAATCCTTCATTTGAGTATGAGACAGCTTCTTTAATGTGACATTGAAGATGTTTGTGGAGTCAATGATTTTGTATTGGACAGGTGAAATAAGATAGTCTCTCTTCTTGCTAGTAGTATTTTAATTGATTCCTCTACATATGTGTCAAATATGAGGTGGATTATGTCATTGATCCAGTATATTCTCTGTAGCTTCATAATTAAATTAATCAGCCAAATCTCAACAGGCATTAACAGTTTCTGGTTTGTTGAGAACTTATACCTCAGCCATTTATGATTACTATATTGAAAGGACTCTGCTGGCATAAGATACCAGTCACATTGTCACTGGGTGCTGGTTTAGGAAGACCAGGCTAGATATGTATTAGTGTACTTTAGTTTGCTTTTCGTTTGGCACGTATGCCTTGTTCCATCGATTCAAACACAGATTGTTGTACTACGAAGAATTTATACTTTCCCAAAGTCTCATGTAGATCAACATCATGGGGATTACCTGTCTGTGGTTAGCTCTGAAAAAATCCCTGCTATGTTCACTTTGATTTTCTTTTAAGTCATTTACAGCTTTAGTCTTTTCTTGATTGGAGACCTTAGATTGACAAACCTCTGGATAATGCTTTGGGTTTTGAAGACTTCAAACAAGTCATGACCCAAAGTATCCATTCACTTCTCATCACTTGGACCTGTTTTGTCATGATTAATAAGCGCTGGTCTGTCGTACTCAGATGTGCTGTCAATCCAAGTAAGCTCATCCTGTCCTCTTCTTGGCACTTAGCTGAACCTAATGGTGCTTGATTACTTCTGGGAAAGTCATTCCAGCTGTGCATAATATTTCGTTCAAAATTCAATGGAGTTCTGGGGTTGTCAGGAAAAACTGGGCTTCTGTGTTATGCCCACCAACCCCCAAATAACTTTTTTTGCTGCGTTTTCATGCTCTAGAGCTTTATCTGAAACAAATGCCCAGCAGGGAATTAGCGACCTTTAAACACTCCAATTTCCGTCTTTAAATTCTTCCCATGTGTCTGGGGCAGACTTCACTACACCTCTTATTTCAGCAATTTACTAGGCAATCACTGCAGAATAGTTGGTTAGATCTAAAGCAAAAAAATATTTCACAAAGTCTTCCAGTCCTGTCAAATGCAAATTCCAATTAGCACTCCGGACAAATGAAATAAAGAGAGCAAAGACTCTCCCACAGCTAACACTTGTCCTGGCATCTTCGACTTTTCCTGGTGCTTGATGTACTTCCTCCGCAACCTTGCCAAATTCAGTGTATGGGTGCAGTTCATGTAGCACACAAGCTGTCACTGAGCCACATGTTTAACCAGGTCCCCTACGGTGGTATTCTCCAAAGATTCAGATATTAGCTGGTATTCTTTGCTCCCCACTAATGTCTAAAAATGATCAAGACCATAGTAAAAACAAGGATTTTGTAATACATTTCTTTGGGATTGGGTAATGGGGTAGCACCCACCTCTCACGAGCATGCCCTGGTTGAGTGCGTGTGCCTGCACTCTTGGTTTGTGGTGACCTCTGTTGGTGGTTCTCAAGCACCGAGTCAGCCAAGTCTCTCACACAGTCTGTATGTGAAGCAAACCAGACCTCTTCCGGTATATACAGACCACCGGGGCCTATCCCAGTACCCCTCTGTTGGTATCTCTGTAGCCCTCCCTGGGTTCAGTCTTTAAATAGTCCTAGCCCAGGTATGGGGCTGTACCCCCAGGGCTTCCTCCATGAAGACACTATCTTCCTGCAGCTCTTCCTCAGCTCAGTCCTTACTCAGTCGCAGCAGCCAGCCAGGAGCCCCTTCTTGCACCCCCAAGCCCTGCCAGCAACTGATCTGCCCATGGTCCTACTCCTTCAGCCAGCCAGGAACACAGTTCTCACTCCTCCGCTTCCAGGCAGCAACTGACTGACTCTAGCCCTACAATTCCTTTTATGTGAGTCTGTGGGGCCCTGATTGGCTCAGTTTTCCCTGCAGCCTCCCTTATTGGCTGCTTCCCCACAACCATGCTAGGCCACTGGAGGACTTTCCTTCTACTCCTCTCTGGGATGGGGTGTGGTAGGACCCTGTGACCTCCAGCAGGGAGCCTCTGGGCCTAGTACAACCCATCACTGTGATTGTAATTAATTATGTTATGTAATGTATGTTATGTAACTATATGCATACTGTTTACAAAGGTATTCCATTAATTTCAGGCTGGATGCTGACATCTTAAGCAGTACCTCATTAGAACTCTTTTGGCATTATAAACAAAGTTGATAATCAATACCACTGAACCACTTCTTTCCTAATGATACTGGCAAATCAAGTCAAAGCACTCCTTACATGTATAGTAATCTGTAACATTAAAAAAATTAATCAGGTATCATGTTCTGAGCATGTTCTGTTAATCAATGGACACAATTTTACTTTGTGAGGGCTGCATGTTTGACATGCCTGTGTTTAAAGTATAATTTTAAAAAGCTAATTTAAAACATTTTTCTCAGATACATAGCTACATAATTGTTCTAGGTTTACCTTGTTTGGTACCATTGTGTTTGTGGGAGAAAGGGCTTTTGAATGATACCCAATTTGTCCCATTTTCGATGATACTGTATTATCAAAATTTCCACCAACCAGAGGACCTGGAAGGAGGCGGGGGAGGGGAGGGGGAAAGCAATTCCACACCACACTGCAGAGGGTGACACCATTGAAAATCTTTAAATTTTTACGAATCAAATACCCCCCTCTTACCTTTCTATGGTTAACTTGCACATGGAATACACATGCTCCCTGACTAAAAAATTAGTATGATTTCAGTGTTGTCTGTTGGTGTGGCAGAGATATGCTTATAGCTGGGTGAAATAAATATTTAAATCTATATGCTATCTAAGCTGTTAATTTAAAGAGCGAACACAAGGTCTCAGAAAGATGGGCTAGGGAAAAGGCTTAAGACTCTAACAAGGCTGATTTGTGGTCTTGAATCCTGGGCTGAGGAAAATAAAAGTCCATATGGCATAAGCCATCATGCAGGGTGACTGAGCAGAGGAGGAAGTCATACTTAGGGGACTGAGCCTGAGGTCCCCAATACCAAAAACAGAGGTTAAGATAAACCTTACTCTGATAAGGTAAAAAGTTTTCTACAAATAAACATAACCTAATTCAAGGTAAATTCTGTTTGTTTATTTCAAGGGAACATGACAAAGACCCTGAGAGTTTCTTTAAAGTATTACTGAAACTTAAGGAGATGGACCTACCTTTTCATGTGTCTGTCCTTGGAGAGACCTTCACTGATGTCCCAGGTACCTTTTTGAATGATCTAATTCTTCAGGTGGCAGAAGCCAGACAATTCTAGAAGTTATGGGGTTGGTAAATTACATAGTAAAACAAAAAGATGCTGGTATGTTATAAAGTCAAATCTTTATATTAAAAATATTTCAGCGCTCTTTGATATTGCTTGAGAGTATAAAGCCATTTATTTATGATATGTGTTCCATGTAATGCATTTATATGGATGTAAAATATATAGATGTAAGAGATTGGATAGTTCAGAGAATTATTAATGAGATACAGAGACTTTCAACTCTAGGTCACTGGTCTGAATTGTGCACTGACCAAAAGTCATTACTATTTATTTGATGGCAGTTTGGCCTATATGAAATAAGTGAAATGCGTCTTAGTTCACTTCCTAGTGGACAAGTGTTAACATCATAAAGACTACCATCATAATTGACACTAATTGTTGACATTATCAGCAGAAAGGACAAGATGTGGATGACAATGGAATTAAACTATCCTCTCACCCTTAGAGTGGTCCCTTCAAGTTATACTTAAGTCATATATTTATATATTTACATACATACAGAGAGAGAGAGTGACAGAGCATGTCAGATATTCAGCTGGTGTGAATTAATGTAACTACTGACTTCAGTGGAATTTTGCTAAGGATCTGCTCCGTAATATTTCTGTGCTGTCATTTGAAATATCTGAAATACTGCTATTGTTGTTTGTTATAACTGATGTGTCAACTATGTGCTTGGGCCTTACCAGGAACTTTTTGTTGACTTGAACAAACATACCCCGAGTTTATTGCAATTTTTTTTTTCTATTTCTGGGTCAATTGCTCTATATACTGTTTAACCTCTGACCAAGTTTTTGTTCTCCACATCCTTAGCTAATAGAATTGTGACCTTGCGGGATGCTTCTTGATATTTGTTGAAATTCAACCCCATTGCCTACATGGTTTTACATTTTCTGCAATTGCCCTGCTTTAAGTGGTAATGGTTTTCTTCTTGGAGATTTTCAAGTAGAGGCACTAGACACTAATTTAGTTTAAATCTAGGGATCATTTACACCATGACCGTGTCTTTATACCAATTCTATAATACCTTTGGTATAAAACTGGCATAGAGACTTGGGCTATATTCAAAAAAGGATTTAGGCTCTTCAGGGCCACTTTAGATGCCCAAATCCCAGAATCAGGCCCCACTGGGATTCAGAAAGCCCCTGCTCAGCTCCCCCCCCCCCCCCCGAATCCTGTTGGTGCCTAAACTCTCCTAATACCTAAATTTGTGCATTAAGAGTTCCCTAAGTGCCTATGTTTCTGCCTCTGAACCTATGCACTGCAGCCCCATCTCAGGCATCTGGATGCCTATGTCCCAGAGCAATGCATGAACTGGGGGAAGATAGACATTTCTCCGTGTAACTTGTCAGTGCGTTCAGTAAGTATGTTCAGACCTCACCTACTGGACTGGGCCCCTACAGAGAAGCTCACACAAAATCCAAATCTCTCCTCGTGTATAGTCCAGTGGTTACAGTGCTCTCTTGGGATGCGGTAGACTCCTGGTTCAGTTCCCCTCTTCACCTGTGGGGGAGAAGGGATTTGAACAGGGATCTGCCACCTTTATGGTGAGTGCCCTAGCCACTGGGCTATGGGATAGTCTGACAGGGGCTCCCTCCATCTCTCCTGTTGAAGTTGCTCCACTGTGGATAAATAATTTCAAAAGTAATTGGAGCAGAGGGAGTGGATCCTGGATCTTTTACCTCCCAGTTGAATGCTCTAACCTGCAGGCAGCAGAGTCATTTTCATGCTTGCTCTCTCTATCTGACCCAACGATTCTTTCATTATTTATCCACAGTGGAGCAGCTTAAACATTGGGCGAGAGAGAGAGCAAGCATGAAGATCCAGTCCCCCTGCTCCAATTATTTTTCGAAATTATTTCACCACAGTGGAACACTTCAACTGGAGAGTCTGACTGTCAGACTCTGCAGATCCATCAGAGGGAGCCTGGACTTAGGCACCTACTTCTGAGAGAGGGGCAGGGCTTACCACTTACCCCTCAGCTTGGCATCTCTCATTGGTTATCAGAGATGAGAAGGCGCCAAGTATACTGACTTTTGTGAATCCCATTCTAAGGCACCTGTCTCTCCCCATTCATTGTATTGGGAGCCTACAAGTGCCAAAGTCAGACTTTGTGAATCCCAGTGATTTTTTAGGTGCCTACGTTTCTTTGTGAATGTAGCCCTTGAGCAGAAATAGACTTCAAACACTCAGTGTGATGATCCTAACAGGAGCGTATGTAATATGCTGAGTAAGTGGTTATGCTGCCAGTGGCTGGCCCGCTTGCAGGCTAAGAGGCTACTACTGCCATCATCCTTAGAGGTAACAAAGATCATGGGTTCCATCCCCAATGATGAACCAAGGTGAGGCATTACGTTATATAGCTAATATATTTGAAATGCTACAAAAAGTGTCCAGTTTTGTGCTCTGACAATTAATGGAATGCAGCAAGGCATTTCAAATATATTAATCTGATTCATTAACATGTGACTGATCTCTAGGGTACTAATGTGACTCCTTTTCCCTAGTATTCAACCGTCTTTAATGTTTTTATCCTGACAACACTTCTGTGGGATAGGGAAGTGCCATTATTCCCACTTTACAGATGGGGAACTGATGCATAGTGAATAAATGATGTGCTCAAAGTCATACAGGAAGTCTGCAATGGAGCAGGGAATTGAACCAAGGTCTCCCAAGTCCCAGGGTAGCATTTTAACCACTGGACAATGCTTCCTGTCTATATAAGTGATGTTTTTTCTTAGCTTTCATATAAGGTCCAATCCAGCACCCATTGAAATCACTGAAAGACTCTCATTGGTTTGAGTGGGCACTGGATCAGGTCCATAGTGCACGCTTCCAACTGTCCCACAATAAAGACACTCTAATTTAAAACACTAAGTTTGCATCTCAGTGTAATCCCGATGCACTCTCATTTCACATCAGCATAAATCACCCTGGTGTGGCATATCTGTCTAGACAGATAATCTCCTGGAGAGGAACACTGCAGCACATTTAAACCAGCAACCACCAACCTCCCACTTCCAGTTACTCTTATGGCAGGATCCAGGTCACTGATCATCAAAGGTGAAATGACATGCCTTTATGCAAATTCTACATAAGTGACCATCTTACACCCAAAATCAGTAACAGAATATAAATAAATATATACAATTTAAGCTAAGTAGTTAAAATCAGTACGTCCCTGATCCTGAGAGTTCCCAACTCCCACACTGGAAGTTAAGGATATCAGCACTAAAGCTGGTCAGAAATTCTCTGACGGCACGTTTTTCCCATCAGAGAATGCTGATTGATTGAAATTGAAATGTTTCGTGAAGACAGTTTGATTTCAGCAGCATTTAGAAGGAACCCAATCTGGTCTCCATCAGAAATCTGCCTGCTTTCCTGCCAGCTCACCTGCCCAGCTCCTTAGCAACCCACCTGGTGACCTGCTGGGGACCCCAAGTTTCCAGGCTCCTGGGTCCTTGGAAGCTTGTGTGGTGGGCTGACAGGGAGCCTGAAAACCCTGAGAGCCAGAACTCCAAAGCTCTGTGGCCCCTGGCACAACAGGGGTCCCAGGTTCTGGCTCCCCTTCAAGCCAACAGGCAGGATAATGGGGAACTGGGAGCTGGTAGGCCCTGGGAGCACCAGCTCCCTAGCTACCAGGCTCATAGCTTCAGGGAAGCCACCAGGTGGATTACCCCAGACCCAGGGCTTTATTCTACTTCACAAAGTCTTTCAAAATATTTGGTTTTCATGTCAAATTGAAATGAAAACACATTTCAAATTATCAAAATTCTATGTGAAATGGAATTACTTTTCTCCATACAGCTCTAATCAGCACATCTAAGAAGATGCTCAACACCTCCCAGAACCAGGACCTTGTTTTCTGTTGGTTAAGGCAGGATTCTGTATTTGCCTTTGTTATAACTGGTAAAAATACTAACACCTAACGCTGTGTAAAATGCCTCTTTCTGTGTGCTTTTGACTTTAATAATCTCTTCAAAGTAGTAGGGGAGAAATGGAATGTGAAACAGAGATATTGTATTTAAAATAAAATTTAGGGTTAAGAACTCCTGTGGAGAGCTTCTGGTTTATATCTATCATGAAACAAGTCATTAATCTTTAATATTTGCATATAATACTCTTCTGTACTTTGCTTCTTTTCCTGGCTTGTGAGGTCAACTGTTCTGTATAAAGTTTTACACAATTCAAAAAGAACTGGAGCTAATTCTGACTATACACAGCTTATGTTGGACATATTATACAAATAAACAGTAAGAATAATGAAACCCTATTTTGGGAGTATATGCTGTAAATTAAGTAGCTTTTTTAAACTAATGATGGGTGAACCTCAAAACATTGGTAGTTTGGCTCACATATAAACCTGCTTTGTATATTTTCACCTCTTGAGTCGGTAAAATTGGGCTTGAAACAATTGGTCTTAGAACAAGCTTATTTGTTAGATTTCTAGTATTTCCTGCTTCCTGTTCAACCAGAAATATCACAAGAATAGTCTTCTTTCTAGTATTCTGGCACTTCCTCCTCTGGCACTAATAGGAAATTAATCTGGTCTAAAATAACTATGTGGACCACTGAAGTTGTTCGATTTCATTTGAGCATTAGGTGAAGATTGTTGGTCCCGTTCTTCTGTGTTGGGTTGTTTGTTTGTTTTTTGCCCAGTTCTTCTTTTTATATTACTTTATGAAAGCCAGTTCTCCAAAGGCAAGTCTTCAACAGAGATGCTCACTTGTGCGCTTAGCGACCTCTGGCACAGGAATTTGGGGCACTCTTCAGAGAGAAAGAAAAATTCAAAAGTTTTACTGTACAGTACAGAATTCTTCACTAGCCACATGAAGGCAGTGTGCCTTGCACTCTGGGTAAGACAGAAGGAGTATGACTTATCCTTCATAGAATCATAGAATTAGAAGGGACTGCAAGGGTCATCTAATCTAACGCCCTTCCAAGATGCAGGAATTGTTGTGTCTAAACTATCCAAGACAGATGGCTATCCAGCCTCCTTTTGAAAAATGTGGGTTATATTTTCCTGGTGGCTCCAAGAGGAGTACTGGCTACTGTATCATTTATCTGCCTTTTTCAAGGTGAGTCTTTTCTTTGGTATTCTGTTAACTGTAACAGGGTCCACGACCCGTCCCTCTTCCTGGGGCCCTCTTGCTGCCCCAGTAAGGCTCCAAGAGGGTTTAGGCTTGTGCAACCCATGTCTTTATTTACCTACAGTTATCCCACCACCAGTGTCTATCTATTTACAAGCTTTACAGGATTATTCAACCTCTTTTACAAGCAGTCAGCCTTCAGCTAGGAGGCCTTCGGTTCTCTCCCTCACTGACTGACTGCCTTCTCCCTGGCTGCCCCCTTGGCTTCTGGCTCCCTCCAAGCCTTTATAGCCCTTGGCTTGTCAGGCCAGCAGGTGTTGCCAATCCTCAGGCCAGCATCAGGCTTTTTCCATCAGCCCCAATCTGCTTCTCCTGATTGGAGCTGACTGGGCAGGGGCTAATTAGATGCTTTTGCACCAGCACCCTGCTACATAACCATTTTGTGTTAATTTTGTTTCACTCTCTCCACCAGTGGAATGAGGAACAGGACAAGCAGTTACACGGATATCTGGACCAATGACAGGTCTAAGGTGCAACCTCTAACAGCATGCAGTTTTCTGTGTAGCTTCTGTCATTGATATTGAAGTGAACCATCATGGCTAGAAATACAGAAACTCTCATGAACTATAGTGATGGGAGTAATATAGAAGAATCTAATGACATTCAAAGCTTGCAAAGCTCATCTTTTCCCCAAATATTTGAAAACGGGGGGAATAATAAGTATGGAGAATTCTTGTGGGGAAAGGGAAAACTGAATTTTTAAGTTGCCTGTCTTACTTCTGGTGGTTTATATTTACCCATACTATTCACTTCGGATACGTTTTTAAATTATGTCTAGGGTACATACAGCATATGGATAATTGTCCTTTCTTAAGCATTTTTATAAATCCAAACAAACAAATATAGAAACTGTTGTAGCCATCCTGGCTAGAAATGGGTGCTATATATGACACAAGAGCTAGGAAACTCACTTTCTGATGGCAAACAGCACTTGATTTTAGCACTGATTGACTGACACATTGGATCTTAAAATCACTACATTATTATTATCAAAAAGAAAAATTATTTTAAATAATGTTCAGAGATTTTAAAGTGTGTCTGTTAAAATTGTTTCCTTTCCTGAGTTAGACTAATATAGGAGGAAGGGTGAAAAAAGTAGCACCAGATTCTAAGATATTTTTTCTGTAAAATATGTGACACATACAGAATATATGATGGTGTCCTGTGGAGACAAGTTTTATTGGCAGTCATTTTGGATGATGCTGCGTATCTTATTTGTAGCTTCTTGTGGCGAAGAGAATCACTAGCCAGTGTGCTGCCTTCTGGCTAGGAAGGGCATTGCAGGGTTTCATCCTCTGTAGTCCTGCTGACCAGATCCATCTATGGTCCCCTCTTGACTTGTGACTCTGCCCTCCAGCCGTGTCACCTTCTTTCTCATTCCTTCTGGGGTAAACCAGGATTTTTACCCAATAGTCTTTCTGGCCTCTAGTGTCTGGAGTCTTCTGGCTAGTCCTCCCAGTGAGGCTGGAGGGGAACCCAGTACCTCCCTCTACTATGTGTTCCAGCTCAGGGACCTTTGTGGCAAGTGGTTACATTCTGTCTGGTCAGACCTCTTGCTTCTTCCTAGCCTACTTCCTCCAAAGTGTTCACCTTCTCCTCCAGGGGTTCATATTCTCAGCAAGAATCTGCCCTAGGTTCCAGCCCCTAGTCTCAGTATTCAAGGCACCAAAAGAGAAGAAAGTAAATTAACAGAAATAAGGATCGGTTCCAGCTTCTCTGTCCTACCTGGATCCTCCAGCAGTCTGTATTATTGCTCAGTGTTCACAGTCAGTCCAGCATAGCTTGGTTTTCTACAGTGCTCCTTTCTGGGAGATGAGGGTCAGAGGTCTGTCCACCTCTGCAGTCTGGGGCCTTATGAACTGAGCTTCTCCCTTTTGTAAGCTCTTCCTCCAAGATTGGCATGTGTCACAGGGTGGGGCTGCCTGAACCCAAAGCTGCTCTTTAACCCTTCCTTGCCTGGTTTCGGGGTTGTATACGCACACTTCTGCACATCATGAGTAATGCAGATCGTCCCAAATTCATGCCAATAAAACATAATATACCAAAACCTCATGTTTTTATTGTCTATCTGTCCATTCATCCTCATATATAAATAGACTTTATATAAAGGGCAATGTGATGAAATATGATTCATCACAATGGATTTGAGGGGCCACATTCCCCGTGAATGTCATATGTGGGTCATCCCTAACAAGTGCCAATAAAACTTATGGCACATACTTTACTGAAAATTTATTTAATGACTTTTTCAGGTGTTGTTAAGGAATTTAAAGGTATTGTATTTTATATCCTCTCGTTATAAGACTAAATTCCCTTAGTATCACAAGTTCTTACTTTACATGCTTTGGAGACAGAGGAAAATATAATTGATACATTTTATAGAATACCTTAAAAAAGCCAAAATCCCACTATTGAGGAAGAAGGCCGTACTAGTTAAAATAACAACCTGGTTTAGAGGCAATGAGGAAGCAGCCATACAAAATTTAAGTATATATATATATATATAAATTTTGCATAGCCACTTCCTCATTGCCTCTAAACCAGGTTGTTTATATATAACAAATTGAATAAATGGGAGGTTGATAGGAATGGATATAATTCAGAAGATAGGAATTGTAGAAAATTGATAAGGGAAGCAAAGAGACACAAGGCGAAATCTATGGCCAACAGAGTTAAAGCTAATAAGAAGGAATTTTTAAAATATGTCAGATACAAAAAGAATCCTGACAATGGTATTGGACCATTAGTAGATGGAAATGGTAGAATTATCAATAATAATGCAGAAAAGACAGAGGTATTCAATAAATATTTCTGTTCTGTATTTGGGGGAAAAACAGATGATACAATCTGAATATATGGTGATAACAACATTCTTTCCCTACCATGAGTATCTCTTTAGCATATTAAACAGAAGCTACTAAAGTTAGACTTTTTTTTTAAATCAGCAGGTCCAGGTAACTTCCGTCCAAGAGTTTTAAAAGAGGAGCTTGCTGGACCATAATGTTGCTTTTCAATAAGTCTTGGAGCACTGGAGAAGTTCCAGAAGACTGGAAGAAAGCTAATGTTGTGACAATTTTAAAAAAGGGTAAACAGGATGACCTGGATAATTATAAATCTGTCATCCTGACATCAATCCCAGGCAAGATAATGGAGCAGCTGATATGGGACCATAGGTGCTAGAACTAGACATGCTGGGGGTACTGCTGTACCTCCTGGCCTGAAATGGTTTCCATCATATACAGGATTTATACTTTGGTTCAATGGTTCTCAGCATCCCCATTATACAAATTGTTCCAGCACTTCTGTACAGGACTCGATTAATAAAGAATTAAAGGAGGGTAATGTAATTGATGCAAGTCAACATGGGTTTATGGAGAGTAGATCCTATCAAGCTAACTTGCAATATTTTTTTTGGTAAGATTACAAGTTAGTAAGTGTAATAGTAATAAAAGTGTTGACATAATATACGTAGACTTCTGTAAGGAATTTGACTTGGTACCACATGCCATTTTGATTAAAAAACTAGAACAATGTAAAATGAACATGACACACATTAAATGGATTAAAAACTAGCTAACTGATAGATCTCAAAATGTAATTGTAAATGGGGAATTGTCATCAAGCATGTGTGTTTGCAGTAGAATTCCTCGGGGACTGCTTCTTTGTCCTACACTATTTAACATTTTTATCAGTGACCTGGAAGAAAACATAAAATAATCACTGATAAAGTTTGCAGATAAAATGAAAATTTGGGAAGTGGTAAATAATGAAGAGGATAGGTCACTGATTCAGAGCCGTCTGGATCACTTGGTAAAATGGGCAGAAGTAAACAATATGTACTGTAATATAGACAAATATAAGTGTATATATCTAGGAACAAAGAAAGTAGGCCATACTTACAGGATGGGGGACTTTATCCTGGGAAGCAGTGATTCTGAAAAAGATTGTGGTGGATAATCAGCTGAATGTGAGCGTCCAGTATGATGCTATGGCCAAAGATCTAAGGTGATCCTGGGATGTATACACAGGGACATCTCAAGTAGGAGTAGAGGTTATTTTACCTTCATATTTGGTACTGGTGGCTGGAATACTGTGTCGAGTTCTGGTGCTCACAATTCAAGAAGGATGTTGCTAAATTGGAGAGGATTCAGAGAAGAGCCACAAGAATGGTTAAACGTTTAGAAAACACACCTTATAGTGATAGGCTCAAAGAGTTCAATCTAAAAGAGAAGATTAAGGGGTGACTTGATTACAGTTTATAAGTATCTATATGAGGAACAAATATTTAATCGAGCAGAGAAAGATATAACATGATCCAATGGCTGGAAGTTGAAGTTAGACAAATTCAGACTGGAAATAAGACATTTTTTTTAACGTTGAGAGTGATTAACCATTGGAACGGTTTACCAAAGGATCATGGTGGATTCTCCATCACTGACAATTTTTAAATCAAGATTGGATGTTTTTCTAAAAGATGTGTTGTAGGAATTATTTTGGGGAAATTCTATGGCATGAATTACACAGGAGGTCAGACTAGATTATCACAATGGTTCCTTCTAGCCTTGGAATATTTAAATGAATCGATGAGAATCTATGAATAAAAATCTAAATAATCACCTATTTCAGTGTACAATATTTCAGGACCTCCAGATCTAGAAGCAAGTGTTGTGTATCCCACTGGAAAGTT
>NC_051251.2:23150655-23245655 GCF_015237465.2 Chelonia mydas | reverse complement strand
CAAGCAAAATTATCAGCTAATTATATTTAGAATCAAAAGCCCAACAACTATTTGCAGATAAATTGTATGAATTGAAGTGAATAGATCTGAATATTAAGATTCATAGATTTAGCAGATGATTTGTTAATTGGAATAAAAAGGTCATTTACTAGCCATTTTAACAATAGATCAATTGGAATTCTATTTATTATTTAACTGGTAATGCTTAAGAATTGAAATAATTAATAATTGCATTATTGTCATGATATACTTTTCTGCTAAATGACAAAAATATGTGAAAGTTATGATCATGTTCTTTTTATATTGAATCTAAAATCAATGTAAAATATATAGTGAGTGTTACTTCCAATATATTTCAAACTCTAGGAATTATGATCTGAAAGGCGTATAGTATGTAGGAGTTAATGTTCGACTCCAGGAACCTCTGAGGAAATATATTCAGCTTTTACTGTGTAAAGGTAGAAAATTAATATGTAAATAAGATCATCTGCAAATGAAAGAATAATTCCAAATCTTTTCCAACAAAGTATAGAAATATTGGATTCTAATTTTACTAATTCCTGATGCAGACAAAGGTTTTGGTAAGGGGATGTTGCATAGCCAACTGAAGACTCAGATTGCTTCTTGGCCTGCAACTATTACTGAAATGTCCATGGTTTCACTTTTTCTTTTATGATGAAAGAAAACGTTAAAATCTACTTGTTTTGCTACCTTGATACAATATTTAAGAACTGAAAAATTATCAAGTAAATCGCATACTAGAAACATTTTCCCTTAATAAAAAATATATAGTTGTAGACTTTGTACACTTTGAAATTTGTGTTAATGTTTAAAATGTTGCTTGAAAAAACATGAAATTACAATTGTTTAAAGTTTATTATGACAAAATTAGCTCTTAATATCTTGCTAAGTATTTGAGAGAAAATGTGTATCTTGGTCCTTCTAAGGCTAAGGACAGATTTAAAACAAAACTTTCTTTCTTTCCCCCCCAAAACTTAGCAGGACAAAAGGAAACAATTCTTTCTGAACCAGGTTAGGCAAATGTAATAAAATAAAAACAAAATGCACAGAAACACATTCAAATGCATTTGTTTTGTCGTTATAAATTTGAAAAAGTGATTGTTGACAAGACCAGGAAATAAGCTGAAGTTAAAAATAAAGTCCTCCTTTGGTCAGCATGTTGGATAAATTCAAAGACTCTCATAAAATAAACATATTTTAAAAAGTGCTTTGAATTTCACTGAGTAATTTCTGGCCAACAGAAATTACAGTTGTATCTTCAAAGTTTATTATATGTCAGATCAGTGATCATTATGCAGAAGGAATAAGTTAAATACTCAGTACTTTAACCTGTTCAGTTACCAAAATGCAAATATAAACATGATAATTTCTCTTTACATTTGCTATTTGATAACTTTCTGACATTCTTCTGCAATTATAAAATATTTAGGTTTGATATTATGGAAGGTTATGTAAATTATTCCTCAAGAAAACAACAGTATAAACCACTAAATGCTTTGGCAAAAGGTTCTTGACAGTATTTATTAAAATAATACAAATTTTGTGTCCTGAATCACATGATCTGAAGCATGTGTATAGAATTAAGATGTCCCAACATCTTGGCACTTTTCTTAGACAATGTTTAAGTGTAACGTTTGAATTCCTATAGTTTAAGAACAAAACACTTTATGTCAGGTAATTGTTATTGCATGAATATCCTTGTTTTTCTGCAGCATTATTAAGAAAAGCTGTCCATACTTCACCATGTTGTTACATGTGTCTGTCTGCTGATTATAAAATGTGTTAAACAGTATTTAAAAAACAAAAAAATGCAGAGCCGCGCTTTGATTTATTCAGTGAACAAAACATATGCTCGCTGTTCTGTTCTATGTAATTCATATGATCAATAAAATTATCTTTAAAAAGAGCAACTTTGGCAGTTAGAAGGATTATACTGCTGAACAGGGAAAATGATTTACTTCTGCTTTATGCAGTCAACTTCAATGCTGTTGAACCAAAAGGTGTTTTTTGTGATGTATTGTTAATGTATTTGTTTATTATTTTTAATCTTTAGGATAGAAGCTGTATATTGTGGTTGCTATCCACTATGTCCTAACGCTTTGGTGTATCCAGAAATATTTCCAGGTAGCTGCTTTAATGCACATTCTTTTTGTTGAAATTTAATACATGATTCATGTAAAGTTTGAAAATAAACTTAAGCAAAAGCAATTGTTTATTTGGCAAGCCAACATGTTAGTGTTAAGGAAAATTTTATGTGTTTTAATACATTAGACTAAGTTTATATTTACCATCTGTTCTTTCAAGATAACACAAAAGCAAGTTTTGAAATAGCATTCTTCATTGTTAGCATACACAACCCATAATGATACATTTTTATAAAAAGGTCAGTGCTGCTGCAATGGCTTGCAGATTTTTTTAATGATATACAGAGAGAAAAATAGAGGCCTGAAAATCACACCAAATTATTTAAACAATTTAATACTTAATAATATGCAACTGTGGTACAGGATACACACTAATATAGTACCAGTTCTTTGAAAAAATCTCATCACTAAATGTATCACATATGCATTGTGTTACATTAGAATAATGTATTTTAATCACCCAAAGGAGATGTCTAAACAGCACAACTACACAGTCTTATTTAGCATTAAACATCCTTGTGAGCTGAGGTAACCTTATAAAATCATGCTTAAATAATGTAAAACACGAGGCGGCACAGAGCAATATGCATTTTTAATTAGTAAAGTGACTAATATCGAGTGTGTGCTTTGAGGTTTTTGTTTCATTAAAAATGTATCTGTTTTTCCTGCAGCTGAATATCTGTATTCTACACCTGAACAGCTTTTTAAAAGGCTTCAGAATTTCTGCAAGAGACCAGATATTGTAAGGAAACATCTCTATAAGGTAGGCGTTCTGAATAGTTTTACAAGATATAACGCCATATTGAAGTACAAAGAAAAAAACTTAAAAAAACAACAACATTTAATTAACATACTAATGTTTAAAGGAAACATGCTAGGGAGGGATATTAGTTGTTACACTAACAAGGATTAATTAAACTAGATGCCAGTTGTATTAACCTAGGCCTTATGAAATACATACACTTAATGCATGCTACATGCTTTTTAAAAAATTTATTGTTTTCTAAAATGACTGTCCTTTACATTTGGACCCAAGAGGCTTATAAAAATGAACCTGGATTAATGTAACTCATTAGTTTAAAAGGAAAGTAAAAGAAAGATCCTACAATTATATTAATGAGGATAAACCTACCTTACTATCATAATTTAATCTGCAGTCTTCAAGAAGTCAAGGTGAATGACATCAGGTAAGTTCCTTTTGCCCCTCTTGGAATTATTTTGGCAATTATTGTGAATATTTAACTCTTTGTACTAAAAGTTTAAACGAAGTAAAAGTTAACTCTTAATGTGCTTATAATTTCTTATATGAAGAATTGAGAAGAAAGTTTACTGAAAGCATCATTTACTAATATTTATCCTACCATTATTCTTTACAATTATTTCTTTAAAGAAATAAAAGTTTAAATTGTTGGAATGACCAATAAAATTCTGATCCATTAGTCTATGCTAAACTTGCTTTCAGATTTTTAAGATGCATTTGTACGCCACGGTAGTAATTAAACTTTTCTTTAGTTACGTGTTTAGTTACGTGTAGATCATGTACTGATTTTTACATTACTTCACTAATAACCTATTATCACATGGTGATGTTTTCATAACATAGCTATTATTTTTACATGTGCTAATGTGAAAATTTACAACATTGAGTGCTAAATTAGGGTTCTTACAAGCTTCAGGTGCCCCGGGGACCGGCGCAAGGCACATTGCCTGAGCATGATACAGGCATAACACATAGCATTTTAAAAAGCATCTAGGTCAGTTAGGAGCCTGAGACCTATTGAAAGTCAATGGGACTTAGGCTCTTAAGTCACATAAGCACTTTTAAAAGTTTCCCCAACATCTTTAGAGGTCTGGAGGAGCATGGATAGAGGTGCCCCTTGTGATACCTGTTCAACAAGGTTAGAAAGTGCTCTCTTTTTCTCTGTAGCCACCCCAGCATGGAGGTAGTGGACCTGCCAAGTAAACCTCTCCTAACCTGGGCCACTAATACTACCAGCAGCACTCATCCCCCTATCCCCATGCTCCTTTCACTGTGAACCAGAAAATGCCTGGCCTCTCAATGCAGTCATCACCTGCCCCCTCCCTCCTTTAGCACACCCGTGCAGGAGGAGGTATAATTTAGTCCTGAATGTACGTTTGACTTATTTTGTGACCTAAAAATAGACATTTACATAATGATACATCAAAAGAAGATGTTGTTTCTGCAGGAAACAGTTAAACTTCAAGTAAAAAAGGAGAGAACCAAAAATGCAATTTAACACCCAATTTCAAGCTCATTATCTTTCATTGTCTATTAACTTGGCAATGGTTCAGAAGGTAGCTCATAATAGTTTAAAATGCTGACTGAACACTTCCAGTATTCAGCATTACTTCTTGAGTCAGTACTATACATGGAGACTTCAAAGAGAAAACAGTCCTTAAACGTTTACCTTGACATTTCCCAATTTTTTGCGTTCAGTTAGCAGTTTTCTTTCACATGGATCTACCTTATGCGTATGGATTCCTAGCTCCTGCATGAAGGGAATGCTAGGATGCTGAAAACGGAAATAGTGCCAGAACCAACTTTGATACTAAAAGGGTATGATATCAAAGTATTGCACAGAGTGGGATGTGTACACAGCCCCATAAGCAAAACGCTTCATTTGCGTCCAGTGCCTCCTTTTGAAAAAACACTCCAGTCTCTAAGGTGCCACAAGTACTCCTTTTCTTTTTACGAATACAGACTAACACGGCTGTTACTCTGAAACTCCTTGGTGAATGAGTTATAAGTAAAGTGCCACCACAGAAATGGAGCAGTTTATCACATCACTTCAAGTTGCAGATTATTAACCCTGCAACTGAGTGTTTGCATGTTTTAAGCATTTGTAGTAGTTTTTGAAACAAGTAGCACTGGAAGGACTGGGAAAAAATCATTTTAGAATTACTAAACTAGAGCTTGATCCAAAGCCTGTGACAGTCAGTAAAAAAGATTCCCTTTGACTTTAATGGGCTTTGGATCAGGCTCTGAGAATGTGAATAAAGTTCTTCCCTTTTGCACATTGACCCAAATATACAAGAATTGTTTATTTTGCAAATAAACTACCATTAAAAGGTTCTGAAAGAATGTCCACTTAGAAATGTGTTGTAAATTAAATACTTCTTAAGACACTTTAAACTAGCAGTAAACAATACCTCAGCAGTGAACTCATCTGGGGCATACACATGCTTATTCACAGATATTAGTTGCTTTACATTTAGGAGTCCATATACAGAATGTACAGTAGGGATACAGGAAAAGTGGGAAAAGAGATCTGATATGGCAACTTGCTCCTTTTTTCTTCTTTCATAACCTTTTCTGGCATGCTCCATTACTAGAAGTTCAAACTACAGCTGTCTGTTCCTACAAAGAGACATAAAAACTCTATAAAAGCAAAAAGAATATTTTTCCTTTACATTTTAGACATTCTGTCTCATAAGTCTTGAAATAGAAATAAGCCTTTGCTTACATTTTCTGCTCATTTTTGTTGCCATTGTATTATTAAGAGTATTGAAAGTAGTCAAATACATTGCTGCATTATTCTGTCGATTTTATGCAGTGCTTGTGCCAACTTATAAAGTTAGAGGCAAAGGAAGATAGATGATACTTGTTACAAAAAAGGCAATCAACTTAAAAAATTTAGGACACCAAAGGCTGTGTTGTGAATAAGTCTTGGGTGCACTGTGAAGTATAAAGTGAAGCCAAGTACCTCTGAACGCCCAAGCAAAGCTGATATCTACCAGAACACAAGGCCTGGAGTGTCACTATTTGTGTTAATGGAAGTTCAAACAAGTAGTCTCCCTCCCCTCTCCCCCCCCCCCCCCCCCCCCCCCCCCCGCCCTCCAATCCCATGAAAGCGGCAAGCTAGCACAATAGACTATAACAGTTAACTGTATATTACATAAATACATATTTATAGTATTTTAAAAACATACATAAGTAATGTAAGTACCTAATAAGGACTTTTCATGGTACACACTGTTTACCCTTTATACTTTAATGGCATTGAAAGCTCATTTCAACTTGAATGCTCCATCCCACAATTGATTAACAGATGAAGAGGGGATAGTTATCACACAGAATCATTTGTTATCAATTATTTGCTCTGCTCTAGTTTTATTTAGCTAAAAGTTGGTCTTTGTTTTTTTGTATTCTAAGCCAGTACACTCTCAGTCAGAACTAAACAAATAACAATGGCACATCAGCTCCCAATGCCAGCTTAATGAGCTAGGCTTTCTATCAACTTCAGCTCATACAGGCAAATTCATTCATATATCACTTTAACTGAGAGCTGAATTTGGCCAGTTTTCTGATATTACTATTATTATTTCTGTAACACCACAAGAGTACATTACATGTGTATGAAAAGATACATTACCTGATTTTTATCTCATTTACACCAGTTTAAATCAGGAGTACCTCCACTGAAGTCAGTGACATTACACTGGTGTGAAACAAGTTTAAGTAAGTAATATCCCAGTCAGGCCTACTTCCCCTGCCCTGAGTAATTTACAGTCTAAGGGCTCAATCGTGCTATTTAGTAGAATTAATCGGAAAAAATTCTTATGAATCATTTTTAGTCAGGATTTGCCAATTAATCGAAAATGAACTGGTTTTTGGAAATGGTTTGATTTTGACAAACTTCTGATGGACCACAGAACCTCAAAGCTTGGGAGCTTGCACTTGCAGGGTTTCCAGGCTCCCAATTCCCTTTCAACCTCCCATGCAAGCTACCAAGAATACAGGGCTTCCTGGGCTTCCAGGCCCATTGGCTCTGGCAGCCCGCTAGCCTGGCTGATAAGGAGCTGGAGACACTGCAAGCCCTGGAAGCTGCTGAATAGAAACTGGCATGACATGATTCTTGTCAGTTTTACTGCTGCCCAGTGGTGACACTGGTCGACCTCTTGTTAACTTGATACCAAGAGTCTGTTCAGTTTTAATACTGCTATTCAGTGATGGGCAGCAGTTAAACTGGCAAGAATCATATCAGCAGCTGCCAGGGCTTCCAGGGTCCCTACCTGGGCTGCAGCCTGCCAGGCAGACAGCCAGGGATCCTTATGAGCATATATTGTTTCTAGAATGAAATATTTAATGATTTCAGTTCTATGAAAATTTCAGAGGTTTTTTTCTCTTTGTCCCAATTCAAGGCAGAAAAAATTGTGGAAATCTCAAAACCTTTCCTAGGTTGGGAAAACCATTTCCCATCCAGCTCTCCTAATTAGGCATAGCTAGGTGTTGCAGGCTGAGCGGGCTTAGAGGGTGCCAAGAGGCATTCTGAGTTCCTTGGTGCACAAAAACCAGTCGCACACCTGCACTGAGTGCAACATATACCTGCCCTCACCACTGCACAGCTGGCTAATTTCATTGCTATGAGCATGGTGTGGGCTGTTCCTGCTCTTTTTGGGGTGTCATGCATCCAAGAATAATAGCACAGGAGAGCAGAGACTTGCGGTTCTATGCAGCTCTTATATAGGTCATGCAAGAGCATGGGGAAGCTTTACTCCTGAATCATTCCTCCCCTCCCCCAAGAAAAAATAAATTGCTCGCCCACATAAAGGCGAAGGGGAAACTGTCCCGTTATGAACATAGGGACTTCAATATTGGACCAGATCTATGGTCCATCTAGTCCAGTATCCTGTCTTCAAAGTATCCAGCACTGGAGGCCTGAGAAGGTCTAAGAACCCTGCCACAGGCAGATGTGGAATAATCTACACGTGACATTCCCGCCCAAGGTGTCATACTAATCTCTAGTAGTTAGAGATTTGCTTAAACCCTGGAGCATGAGGTTTTATGTCCCTTCCCAAAACTGTAATTTACTATTATAATTCTGGATATTACTGTTATCTGAATAAACATCCAATCGCTCTTGACTCTTGCTACATCCTATGGTGATGAGTTCCACAGTATAAGGATACGTTGAGTAAAAAAGTATTTCCTTTTATTAGTTTTGAATTTTCCCACCTTTCAATTAAATTGAATGTCCTCTCGTTTTTGTGTTGTGAGACAGGGACAATAAATGCTCCCAATCTCACTTCTCTATGCCATTCATTATATATATATATAGATCATGTCCACTCTTATTTGTCTCCTTTCTAAGGTAAATAATGCCAATCTTTTCAATCCTTTTTGAAATGGGATGACCAGTACTACACACAGTATTCCAGATGAGACCATGTTATCAGTTAATATAATGGCATTACAACATGTTCTGTATTATTTTCCATACCATTCTTCATGCATCCAAATATCTTGTTTACTTTTTTGACCATAGCTGAAGATTCAGAGGTCTTTAATGAGCTGTCTGCAGTGTTCACCACATCCTTTTTCCTGAGCTGATAAAGTTAATTTAGAACCCTGTGAGGTGTATGTGTAGTTCAAATAATTCTATCTCGTGCACTACTTTGCATTTAGCAATAATGAACTTCATCTACCATCATGTTGTCCATTCACCTAGCCTGGTTAAATCCCTCTGTAGTTCCTCATAGTCTTCTAATTAATTTTGTGTCATCTGCAAATTTTGCTACCTCACTACTTACCACCTTCATAAGATTAATAAAGAAATAATAAGTGCTAAATAACATCAGACCTAATATGGAACTTTGAGAAAACCCAGTGTTATCCTTTGCTATGACAAAAATTGACCATTTGTCTCGTGTCTCTTAGCCATTTTTTGATCCATGACCACACTTCGCCTCTGACCCCATGATGACTTAGTTTCTTCAGTAACTTTTTGTGAACAGCTTTGTCAAAGTCTAAGTAAATTATATCTACTTGGTTCTCCTTTTTCCATTACTTTAATGTCACATTCAAAGAATTCTAATAGATTGGTGAGAGATGATTTGTCTTTAGTTTCTCAGTTACTTAGATGTTCCATTGTGTTCCTTGTTAGAAATATACAAACAAGCAGGGGAAGGAGAGTGACACAAAGTCATGTCATTTGGATTGTATAGGATAGACAGGCTACTTTTTGATTCCAGGTGGTTTTATTTATTATCTGTGATATTGTCAATCTGATTTAAAAGTATTTCATATTGTAACAATAGCAGGGAACAGATGATGCATCAGCCTGCACCCTAAAATTGATTATTGAAATGTTAAAATTAATGAGGAAAGAATTACAAGCCATGCTGGTTTGTGCAATGGAAGATGTCTGGTGTACTTCGCAGATGGCTTAAAGCAGTTAGCCTCATGCCTCAAAATGCATCCAAGTCACAGACCCACTATCTGAGCACTCGTTTCCAAAGGCATTTGATGTATTTGAATGTTGAGTTCCAAAGGTAATTACTGCATTGGTCAAGTTTCTCCTCCTAGATTCTTCTCGACCTAATTGTTACTTTAAAAAAAGAGGACAAGGTGGTTTACAGGGTTTAAACTGAGCCAGTTCAAAGTGGTTTAGTGAACTGTTTTTTTCTTGAATGTTTGCATATTGTTCTTCCAATATCAGCTTTCCTATTAAATAAACTCTAGTTCTTATAGTTGCAAAGATAATCTTAAAAATGTTAATGGAGCATAAACTGATGCAGCGCTGTCTACCTGAATCTGCAGATATCCTGAAGTAGTAGCTCTGAGAATAGGGTGAACTGGCCCTCTTAATTTGAATGAAATGTTAACTCTGAAGTCTAATGATGATAGTTTAAATGGCAATGTTAATTATTTAATTGCTGATAAAATCATACAAGAAAAAAGAGAGTCCACTGTGCTATGGAAAATTACTCTTCTGCTAGTGAAATCTTGTTTTCATGCCTCCAGTGGGGGGAGTTTGTTTTGTGGGTGGAGCTTGGAAGTGTACCAATTCTTCCTGTACCCCCTCCCCCTCCAACTCAGCTATTGGTGGTTTAGAAACTTTTGGTTGACTCATATTCCACTCCTTCGCATAACAACCAGTGAGGGCCTTTGCAGTTTTATATATACAAACAAACAACACCACACAAATATTCAGTGGTGTAATGGTACTGGCTTATCAGAACACCATAAAACCTAAACACACTTCCACTGATGTACACACAATGGAGAAGGACATTATAATTTATTTGTATCCTACAGCAGGTTGTTATGAAATAAAGGCCAAAAAATCAGGATTAGTCTGGTAAAATCAGGACTAGTATCCACATTACAGCTACTCAATCCTGTCAATTTTACTTCAAAAAATATTTAAATTGAGTTCAGTGCATGTGAAAAATGATAGATTAAAAATGCTGGAGACTGAAGTCTTCCATCCACAGAACTGATAGTAATACAGCACACCGTAAACGTCCATATAATGCCCCCGCCATAGTCTTCCCTGTCTAAAAGTGGGAGAGATAGTTTGGTCTTCCTGCCCATTCAGTCCTTGGCAGCATCTCTGCTGAGACTGCCAACCACACTTACAGTTGTTTGTTGGCATGAATACTTGTCTAATAGCAAATAAACTGAGGCTGCCAAATAATTTCCTGTAGATCATTTAAAAAAAAAATCAGTAACTGAGTCACTACTGACCTGGATCAGATTTGAACCAGTGGCTGAGGCGAAGAGCAGGCATCATATCCCTTCCTTAGTCTTCTGGACTTTCCAGCCTCTGCTGTTCACATTATTTAATAGAAAGTGAGTGTTAAAAATAAGCATATTTGTAAACCAAGTTGTGCTAAACCTCATGATTGCACCATTCTTAAACCAAACTGCACAGTTCCTAATTTTGGTAGAGTGATGCTTCACCTGTGACTGTCCCTTTAAAAGTGAAATTTGTTTCTGGGGAGAGGAAATGAAATCATCACTTAAGCATCTTCTGGTTTTGTTCTGATTTAAAAATTTCTCGGTCAGACATGACGCCCCCGAAGCGCAGCAACGTGCTGATATCAGGTGAGGTCTTTGCAGCAAACAGCACTTGTTTACAAAAATGATCCATCCTGGGATTGGGAGTCTAATACTTTGATCCAATCAGAGGGCAGGATTTTCTGACCCTGGTTTACAGTAGTATTTATACTATCTGCACTACTTCCGAATCTACCTCCGAAGAAATGAAATAATTCTATGTTAATCAAGCATTCATGTTGTTTTGTTCACACTAAGGACAGCTTTTTTGTGTTTTAGCAGCTCGTGTTCCTTCATTTGAATCCTTTTCTTTTTCTCATAGGGTGAGATGGATCAGTTTTCTTGGGCAGCACTACGTGGTAAATTCAGGTCTCTGCTCACAACAGAACCTAGGGAAGATTTGTGACAGATGGGGCTAAGTCACAAACTTGCAGCCTAAGGCAGAATCTGTAGAACTTTCCAGAGTGTGCCCATATTTACCTGATCAGAGAGAAAAGAAAATCTGCAGAGGAAGCTGAGCCTGGCTGCTTGTCATAGCTGACACAGAGCCATCTGCCACAAACCTGTGGCGGCTTCAGATCTCCAATCCCTGCCACCACCCCAACTCAAATTAAATACAGATTCCTAGAGACGTTATGATGGTTACACATGTCCTCGGCATCACATGCAGGAGACTGTTCAAAAAAAATATGTGGCCTGTTGTATAACCGCACTCATGTATCCCATATGTGGTGCCACATTGAATTTCCGGTTGAATCTGTTTTTATCCTTTGTACTGGATGACATGGTGCCTGAATTCTTTCTTTTTGCCGACATGATGGCAGCCAAACTGCAGCTTCAAACGCTCACACTTGGCTGAGTTTCTACCTAGGTTGCCAGGTTATCATTGGAGCCTTATTGTGTCCTCAAAGGGCCACAGGGCCTGAAAGGAGGATCAGAGTGCTACTGGACTAATTGGGCAGCCATCTACAAATTGTTTGTAGGCAAAGCACTTTTCTTTTTGCAAATTAATGACTCTCTGGCACAGGGTTTTTAAGTGAAGGTATTAATAAGGGGTCTGGCAGGTATTCCCATGATTCACAGTTACATTTGCATTTAATTAATCTTAAAGAAAGCTGCAAGATAAACAGCTGTAATTCAAACTAGCATGGGAAATATGCTACATGGTGCCATCTATCCGATAAAATGAAAGCTGAGACACTTGTTTTATTTCTCTCAAGGATGGAGAACAAACAGATAACAGTCAAAATACTTCCAATAAAAACCAATAGTTTTTATGTAACTGCAGTTCATCAAAAATCTTTGCATTCAGTTACAAATATAATCTTTTAAAGATAAATCACTTATGATTCTAAGCATTAAGCTGCTATGTTTGCTGATGTGAAATGTTTTGAAGATTTAGATTGTACAATAAATTTTTAATAAAGTGCCCACTGCAATTTTTAATTAACATATCTCATTCATGTATAAGTGTGTACATCCATCTGTATGCTTATCACTGTGCATATCCTTGTGACAGAGTCAATGAATACAATTGTGTCTTTATCTGATGAATTTAGAATCTGTTTTGCAAATGATAATAAAATGTTATAACAACTCCAAGATTTTCAACTGTGTTCTGGGAAGAAGCAAGAGGTAAACAGGAATTCTCGGTAAGTCATTATGGTTTAAACTCTGCTAACACTGCCATCTCTTAATTGACAAATAAGCTTTAACTTCCCTCGTTTGGGGCAAGATAGCTACTCTTCCCCCACCTCCAAAAAAGCCTCTATCACCTGAATACTAATTGAGTTTTCTTCTTTAGGTTTGCCAGTGTTTCCCTCAGTTCCACAGTACACCCCAGTTCCTGCCATTCAGAGAGGAATGCACTGAGTAATATGTTTCCTTCTGAAACATTCTCTGTTATCCATACTTGTGAACTCTGAAGTTACAACTCGGAAGTGGTAGTTAATCTGTTTTGTTATACCAACAAGCAGTGTAGTGGTCTCAGATTTTACAGTGTGAGAGATACTGTACGCATACCAGTATTCCATGTACGCTTTTTGTTGATCAGGGAAATTATTACATGACATTCTGATTGGTCACTTGTAAACATTGTGATGTTTTACTGATACTGAAGAAATGTAATTTTACAATAATCATCTGTGCATATATGTTTGCTTCTCCCTATTGGTACATACACTAAAATTACTGCAAACTTCAGCTTTAAACCAACCATTAGACATTTAATGCAACAGTTAAAGCTGTCATTTCATCCTGACAGTCAGTCTAGTTGTTGCTGCACATAAGTAATAATACTACTTTGTACTTGTATAGTACTTTTCATCTGAGTATCTCTGCAAATATTAAATGTCACAACATCCAGGTGGAGGCAAATAAGTATTTTGTAGGTGGAGGAATTGAGGCATGGTGTGGTTAAATTGCTTAAAATATCAATGTCAGAACCATCAAAGGGATCTAGGAGTCCTGATTTCCTGCTCTGGCCCATAGGCAACAATCCCCTCACACATTGTTCTGACACCCTTTCTATCCCAAGGCATGGTATTGTGAGTTAAGAGCATTGAGCCGTATCCAAAAGCCCATTAAAGGCAATGGAAAGACTCCTACTGATTTCCGTGAGCTTTGGATCAAGTCCAAAGAGAGAAGCAGGCCTTAACTCTGGCTCGGTTTTTTGGGTTTTGGTTCCATCGCGGTTAATTTAATGTAGTCTTTTGTATGTGATATTGTTTTATAAATGCATCTTTGAGAACTTAATTGATTCTCCACTACTGATGAAGAGTCATTGAAATTTCAGGGAGGAATAGAAGATTCTTTCTAACTGTTCAGATATTTATATACTCCCATTGTTGTAGTAATGGAACACATTGAGGTACTTTCATGTAGACCTTTTCTAGATTAGGAAAGTGGTCAAGTTTAGGTCAGACTTAACTAGCTGAGCCTGACCTGAACTCAACTTTTTCCAAGTCTAGTCAAAATTTTAGATGATGTCACAATTTCCCTAGAACCGGTAAGGTTGTTCTTTTGAAAGAAAGTGGAAGTCCCTGTTACTTTTCGAGGCACATAAATTCTTAGAAATATAGAACAGGAAGGGACCTCAAGAGGTCATCAATTCCAGCCCCCTGCGTTGCGTCACGATCAAGTAAGCCTAAACCACTCTGGCAGGCGTTTGTCCACCTTGTTCTTAAAAACCTCCAATGATGAGGATTCCACAAGCTCCCTTGGAAGCCCATTCCAGAGCTTAACTACCCTTATAGTTAGAAAGCTTTTCCTAATATCTGACCTAAACCTCCCTTGCTGCAGATTAAGCCCATTAATTCTTGTCCTACCTTCAGTCGACAGAGACTAATTGATTTCTGCCCTCTTTATAACAGCTCTTAACACGTTTGAAGATGTTGTCAGGTCCCCCCTCAGTCTTTTCTCATGACTAAGCATGCCCAGTTTTTTTAACCTCAAGGGTCAGGTTTTCTAAACCTTTTATCATTTTTGTTGCTCTCTTCTGAACTCTCTCCAATTTGTCCACCTTTCCTTAAGCGTGGCGCCCAGAATTGGACACAGTACTCGAGCTGAGGCCTCACCAGTTCCAAGTAGAGAAAGATAATTATCTCCCATATCTTATATACAACACTCCTGTTAATACATCCAGAATGATATTAGCCTTTTTTGCAACTGCAGCACATTGTAGAATCAGATTAAATTTTTGATCCACTATAACCTCCAGATCCTACCACCGAGCCAGTTATTGCTCATTTTGTAGCTGTTCATTGGATTTTTCCTTCCTAAGTGCATGTCAATGCACAACTTGAAATGCTTAGTCTGTGGACAGAATGTACCCAAAAAGTTTATATGTCAGCAGATAATTAGAGAGTGTTTGTGGATCTGCATGTGCTCATTTATTCTTCGTACTAATAGGATTTAGTATTTTTAAAGTCAAAGAGAACCTGTTATGGACTAATATCCTGATTCCCCTCCTAAGAGGAAAGACTTATCTACCCCATAAGGGTTCAATTTACACCCACTTATGTCTGCAGAGAAAACTTTTGTAAATAGGGATTCGCTCCCTAGACACCAAGAAGAGCTGTGGGGGGAGAGGCTTTCCTCCATGATTGCTTCAATTCATGGCTAGGTGCATAGGAGGCCCACTGATAGAGGATGCCTGAGAAATGTTTTGTATAATCAGCATATCTCCTAAGTGCACTAGGCCAACCCCCTTCCTGGGTAGCACCACCAGTGTTCTGGGCTATTCTGACCTGTGTCAGTCAGGCTTCCAGGCACAGTGGGTGGTATAAGGTTTGTGAGAGGCTTGAGCCAGTGCTTTTCCCCTCCATCCCCAAAGAAGAGGATTTCCACCACAAGAGGCCTGCAGCCTGGGTGCTGCTATAGTGTGAAACAATCACAAAGTTGTGTTTGATGGTGTTCTTAGTAGTGTCTCAGAACCAAGGAAGAGCCAGCCATTCTGCACAAATTCTTCTAAAGCTTTTACTTTAAAAATGTTATAGATGCAAAATTTGGTTTTCAGTGCTGTAGTCCATACTCGCATGTGTAGCCTATATTTACTGGGCTACTCATGCAAGTAAGAGCTGTAGGATCAGCCCTTGCCGTTATTTATCTTGTATCTATTATTGGTTCATCTACATTGAAATAGGAACTGCGAGCTCTTTGATATAAATTATTAGTTTCATTGCAGGTCTAGTAATTGCCCTTTTGATCTTTGATGAAATGCTTTTCTGTAATGTCTTACACCAGTGGCTCACCATAGATAGCTCTCTGCCACCTTCACCTGTAATACACTAGGGCTCTGAGCCTGCACTCCTTGCATATCCATTTAAGTTACTGCATATTTTGAGTGTTCTGGGAATGCAGGTTTGTTCCCCAAGGAAATTATTTTTCCTTCTCCTGTAGAAGAAGAGAACGGCTCTGTTTACACAACGGAAATTTTTGCAAAATGTTCCCGCCATTGATAGCACCAGTTCAGCCTCATGTTGGTGGCATTGGGAGCCCTGGTACGGACATGCTGCCATCCATGTTTTATACCCTGTGTCCTCTGACCTTGCTCAAACCTGTAGTAAATGAGGATGCTGGATTTGTCTATACTGATACCAGTAGGCTGTGCATATAAAAGAACATTAAAGTAAAAGTCTGGAGCAAATTCTGCTTCTCCATTACACCTGTATAAATCTCCAAGGGGTATGCTCTGGAGTAACTGAGGACAGATGTTATCCCTCATTTATATTTTTAAAGGCAACAAATTTCCTTTGCTCAGATCAGTGCAGACATCAAGGAACACCTTAAATTGGAAAAATTCAAGGGGAATACGACTACCCTATAATAGACTAAACTCATTTTTACTAAAATACTTTAAAAATGCTTCGGTGTGTTAAACTAGGCTTCATCTTGAAATGAAATTTTGCCACAGACTTATAAAGCTTTGCAAATAAGGTTTTATAATAGAAACGCTGTCAGAACGTTAATTATAGGGTAATAAATAGCAATGCTATATTATCCTCTGATATTTCCTTACACTCCTAGTGAATATGCACAGCTGTTGTTGAAAACTGGTAATCCAGTACTATATAACCATATTACATCTAGCACTTACAACACACCCTTCATGTAAGCAGCATCATAGAGCACTTAACAGGGAGAAGAAGAGAAAGCTGCTTCTAAGTAGAAGCCTTAACTGAACAAATGAGCTTTGAATTTTAACATAAGAATCCCAGTCAAACCAGAATTCTTGATCTTGCCAGGAGAGGCATTCCAAAGGCAAGGAGCATGCCAAATACGAAGTCTTTGCTCCAGCATTATGGAGGCAGTACTTTAAAAGCCAGCATAACTTAACGATCAATCAGGACTAGACTGAGCAATAACATCACAACCGAAGGAGGCATAAAAGTTATACAAAGCGTTTGTAATATGGAGGAGGGAGTGGAATTTTAACAAGAAGAATTAAACTCTGGAAGAGCCCCTTTTCTTCTTGATGAGCTGGGCTGGCTGTAAGAAACCAGAGAGACTTCCAGGGCCAAAAGGATGTAAGTGGGGGGTAGAGAAGGAAATCAAGGTTAAACAAGGCCAATCCGATCTAAAAATAATAGAAAGCGAGACCAGCCCCGCGGAAGTGCACGAACCAGCTGCAGTTCCGAACGGTGCCAGCGCGAAGGAGGGAACCAAGGGGGGGAGACGGGACTGGTTCCGCGCACAGATCGATGCTGTCACGCACAGCACATGCTGGAGCTGCGCTGGTTCTCGCAGGGCTCAGGGGCCGGAGCTTGGCACCCAGAAGATGGTGTGTTTTGCAAGAGATCCAGCAAAGGCGGAGGAACCAGAGCGGAAGGGAGGAAAAGATCCCCTGGCTGGGAAACGTACATGTTAGGAAGCGAAGGGCAGCAAAGACTGGTGCACTGGGGGGCGGAGCCTGGCCCTGGGTTGCCCCCAGCACTAAACGGGCGTAGGGTCGAGTTTCAGTGCGAAGCAGAGAGTCCCGAATGCGAAACGCTCCCGGGCAGGTGCCAAGCGTTTGCACTGGAGAGGGACCTCCTGCGGTCTGCCCCCAGGGCCGCCCCACCAAGCAAGGCCTTAGCGTCCATCCGCCGGCCACCTCCTTTTGGTTTCCGGGACAAACAGGCTGCAGGGTCTCCAACAACTTCCCGAGAGTGCAGGGCTGGGGGCCGCCGGGTCTTTACAAGTGTCAGAGTTCCCAGCAAAATGCTGCTTGGACGTGCGAGCCTGACACTGAACGGGAAGAACAAAGCGGGCGGGGTGGGGGAGGTTGCAGCGGAGTTGTGAGCAAATCGGGCCGGGATCGTAGGCGCTGCACCGCCCCACACCTTCAGCGCCGCGTGCTCCTGGAGCCTCGGGTCCCCCACCCAGGCCAGAGCCCAGCCCGGGGGTCGGCGGCGGGGAGTACTAACAAAAGCAGCCGCGTGGAAGCAGCAATGTCGTCTGAGGCTGCAGAGCGCTTGCTTCTTGGGAGCAGCCTCCCCCAACGTGTTCTCCTTTTGTCGCTCGCAGCTATGTTCTCTGGCTTTCACATCCACTTGGCTGTTCACACTGGAGCGCGAACGCTGTGATACTAGGCCAGGAAAATAGAAGCAGCAATAAAACAAAAATCAAAAAAGAGGAAGGGGGGGCTGGACGGGCTCTAATGAATCGCTTCGCTTTAAACACTTAATTTAAAGCTTAAAACGCTTGGTGAGTGACGATGGGGGGGTAGAAGCAAAATATGCTCGAGTGGAGTATTAATAGCCCCCCCCCCCACTCTTCTTTTTCCTTCCAAGAGGTTCCCCAGGCTCCTGGGTACATCAGCAAACTGTCCTCCTACGTGCTGGAGCGTGCAGCTGCAGCGCGGCCCCGGGCACACACCTACCCACAGCCACTATCGAATGCCTTTTACATTGACACCGATTCAAAACGAAGAAGGAGAGAAGGGACTTTCTGAACAGGCCGTGGGGCTTCCTTGTGCAGCGCCCGTCCGCGGACACAGGGCAAACGCGGGACAGGGGCTGTAATCCGTAATTAGGGATCCCACACTCCCTGGCTAGCCCTTTGTGGCAAACGCCAAATATGCCACCGCATCTCCCAGCCCTGGAATAAACACATTTGTACCAGCGAGGGAGGAGGTGCGGGGACCTCTGGAGACGGGAGCTGGAGCTTGCTTTCAGTGGGTTGTTGGGGGTTTTTTTGGGGGCGGGGGGGCGACATTTAATTGATGACCCGTGCAACTTTTAACCCTTTGATTATCCCAGGGAGAAGCAGAAAGAGATGGAAGTCAATGAGACGTGTTCTGTTTCTCCCCAAAGTTTCCACTGCGATTCTCCACCCACCCCGAGCTATCCTCGCGGCTCTTCTTAATTTCTCACCGACGTGTCATTTAAAGAAAAGTTATTTGCTCGGCTAAGGCTGGGCTCTGCATACGTTACTGCTGCTCACTTTCTCTCCTCTGGCCGTGGCGGGGGGCATCCCCCCCTAAAAAGGAACAAGAGGGACCAGTGAAAGGGATGCGGCAAGCGAGCGGATTTGTTAGTTTCCCGGGAACACTGGCTCATGCTCTCCGGCGCAGCTGCCAGGAGCAGCGCTGGCTCTCTCGGCACGCTCCGACAGCGCCGAGCCCCTCCCCGCCCCTCGCGTCCTGGCCAGCACAGATCCGGCTGCTGGCCCGGCCTGGGAGGCGCTTCTAATAAATCCCCCCGAACGGGGGCAAAGGCGCGGGGGCTGTGCAGGGGAAAGAGACAGAAGACACCGGTAGTTTGGGCGGCGGGGGGAGAGCAGTGGCAGTGAGGCGAGGGGGTAGCAGCTGAAGTCCTGTAGCACTGCCGCTCTCCCATACGGCTGTGTGCAGCCATCCCTGCTCTAGTTAGTTATCGCTCTGTTTTATTGGGTCTTAAGCTCCCTCTTTTTGTCCTTCCCGGCTCTGCACCTCTGGGATCCCTTTGCTAGTAGGTTCGTGTGTATTTCCCCACCACCCCTTTTGGCTGCAGCATTTTTTGATGCAGATCTCCATCCCAGGCAAAGCGAGCCCAGGGAAGGTGTAATCCGTATTAACCATGCACGCACGAAAGGCTGCAGCTTTCCCTGCTGCAGAAACACTGGGGGCACAGGCAAGGAAAAAAATCTGACATTTAGTAACACTTCCTTCTCCTACCTAGCCCCAGAAGGGGACCCAAGGTGAGGATTTATGCATTGTCGGGTTTTAGGGGAGGGGGGCTGAGGTGCGATCCCCAGCGAAAACAACGCTTGCTTTGCTAGATTTTGTCGTTGATTTTCGATCGGAAACTTTGTTCCCTTAAAAAGCCCCACGTGCTGTAGAAAGAATGTTAACAGCAGAAGATGTGTTGTCCTTTGGCAAGTGCGTCGTTACTAGCTCAGAGGGAAATATTTACTAATGTCCTTGTACACCATTTATAAATAAATGACCAACAAAGCCAACAATAATAGCAGCAAAAATCACTGCTTCCCGGGATCGCTTTCTCCCCGGTGTTTAGTGGCTATGCAGTGTGATGAAGTTTAGGTCCAGGCGTGGTTTGTATTTGACTTTTCCCTATGTGATGGCCATGCTTGTGTCAGCCTGGTTTGCTGGCGTGCTGCAAGGCTAGCCAGTAACCGGGCAGAGCAGTGACAGCGTATTCGGTGTGCAATCCTGGCCCTAGTGAAGTCCGTGGGAGTTTTGCTGTTGACTTATATCGGGGCAGGTTCACACTGTATGTTTCAGAGCTGTTTTTACACTCAGGCAGGATAGATCTGTTGGCCTTTTTCCTTAGCCCAATACTGTATCATTCACATTTCCCAGGGCGTTAGCAAAGTGTGGTTTCCCTGTGACAAGGTGTTGGTGTCTGCATAAAAAGGGAGAGTTGAAGATCAAATTAAGGAGAGTGGGAGGGATCCTTGGAAAGGGCTTAACCTTTAGCGCTTTGAAGGCAAAACAAGGCAATTCATTGGAAAGACATGTCTGTAAACAATGATAATTAGCCTTTTTCAAAATCATAATACTGATTAAAATCTCTGATTAATTATTTATTCATCACAGAACCTCTTTGCAGACCTGGGAATACTGATTGAAAACTAAGTGCCTCCTAGATTTTGTATTGCAAGCCGGAAAGAAGCATAAAAAGGGGCTAAGAGGGGCATGAAAGAGGAATCTAAGCAAACGGAATTATTTCAAGATCTGTTACTTTCTTCTTCTTTTCCTGTCAGTAATACATCTCCCCCCCCCCACCCCCCGCACAATTTTGCTATTATGAAAGTGTTTCTTGTACTAAGTGCAGGTGTTAGACTAAATTCAGTTGGTACTAAAATTGCAAACACACTTTCGCTCCTAGGAAAGCAATTGAAGAGGAACTTCTTTTAACTTCATAACAGCAGGTTAGGCAGTAAATGCACACTGATGGTCAACTAGCCAATTATGGTATAAATATCCCTTGTTTACAGAGAGGTGTTAAATGAGCCTCTAGAGTACAAAGGATCAGACTGTCTAAGCTACAATTTGTGTTTCATCCCATTATGTCTCCCCTAAAATGGCCCATGCCACTGTAGGTAACGTGCACACGGAACATGCTTTTCTCTGTTGATGTTAGTTTACTTTATTTCAATGCACACTGTTGTTTACTTTTTAAAATTTAAATAAATGTCAGCATTGTATAATTTCCATGTTAACAAAGCGGTGAGCAAAATCCCTTGTATGTTTATAAAATATTATTGTTTAATTCACATAGTTTAGGAATTCCAAATGTTGAGAATAGGAAGGAGGCCAAATACCATCTGTTTATAGCTATGATGCATCGTCATATGTGGACTTAAAAAAAAAAAAAAAGCTTGGTCCACCATGCCACTATTTTATTTGTTCAGAATATGGTGTGGAGTTGAAATCGCTGGCTGTCATTTGCAAGATTCTCCAGAGTGGTTTAAATTTAAACAGGAAGGGAGGAGAAGTGGCTTTCTGTTTCTGTCAAATTAATCAAACGGATTATCCCTCCGCCACAACCAGTGCAATTGCTAGTTGTGTCACTTTCACCCAGCCTTTAATATTCTTGAATTTTGGTTTAGTCAGCTTTTTATACATTCTGAGAAACAGCATGAGCAAGATTTTAAAAAGTGATTAACAACTTTGGATACCTCATTTTTGGGGTGTCAAATTTCATAGAGTCATATTCATTCGATCATATGATTTTAGGGCCAGAAGGAACCATTATGATAATCTAGTTTGACCTTCTGCACAGGCCAAAGAATCTCACCCAGTAATTTCTGCATCAAGATCATAGCTTCTGCTTGAGCTATATTGTGTCTTTTATAAAGATAAGCAATCTTGATTTAAAGACTTCAAGGGATGGAGAACCCACAATGGTTCTCTGTAAGTTCTTCGAGTGGATAACTACCCTCACTATTAAAAATTTGCTCCTCATTTCTAATCTGAATTTATTTTGCTTCAGCTTCCAACCATTGGATCTCATGCCTTTTTCCTGTTAGATTAAAGGACTGTCTACTATCCAGAAATTCAAGCCACCTTGAAAGGCTCTGTTTTTCCACAAGTGCTTGACTCTCACCCTCTGAAAGTCAGGCTCTTTTAGGATGTCTCAAGTTGGGCTCCCAAAATCACTAGTTACTTTTGAAATTTGAAGTACAATATGAAACAAAACATGCATTAATAAGGCAGGGAAAGTGTGCTAGTTAATAATTAAGTATGCTACCAATATATTGCAAAAATACCTGTGAATATTAGTGGGTTTAGAACTCCAAGTTAAAACCCTGTTAAAAATAGTATATGCTCCAGCAAATGCCATGCCATTGAGTTGTCCATAACTTACCTTCTAAATAAAAGGTAGTGTGTATACTTAACAACAAAGGGAGTATCCCTGAGTTAAGTAGATAAGAAGATTTTTGTTCCAAACCCCAATTAGTTAGTACGTCAAGCCTTATAGCTGTCTTTGTACCTTTAAGATCTGGAGAATCCCTAATAAATGTACTTAAACTTCCTAGTGAGGGCCAGTGTCGTGAATGCAGAGATTAGTGTTAGCATTACCGTGCTTTCTCAGTGCATCACAGCTGCACTTGATCCTGCTAGTGATAATGATGCTTGGAATTACTGAGGTGTCTGGATGTCACATATGGAGTCCTTTCCCCAAGGATGAGGAATAATAGCTGCACTCAGGTGGTATGGGGAGGGTAAGAACAGATTTGCAGTTGTGTCTGTGTCTGGTGCATGGTGACTCTCAGTTGTGCCAATTTATTAAATAGAAAGGTAGATTCAGAACCAGGGCTACATCTTCCTTGCTCCTGCAGCAGGGGCAGTTGTACTAGGTTTGCAAAGGGACAGATGTACAGGTGGGGGAAAAATACTATAGTCCTGTTCCAGCATTGACAGAATACAGCATCCAACAGCATCTGTGGCCCAATTCTTAGTAATTTTCATAATACCACATTTCAGGAGACTATACGCTGTGCTGAAATGCCTATAACTCTGTTGTTTGAACTTCTTAGTTTCTACTGTTACATTTAAATTACAGCATCTTGAATTATTTAGCTACACCCAGTTTAAAAAGTTAAAGCTTCTTTTGCTACGGTGCACAGTACTGAGCTGATGTTTCTTATAGCTGATTGTGAGACTTCAAAAATCCTCTCCCTTATCATTGTGCCTCCTTCAAAATCAGTCGCTTAGGGTCCCTTTCTAGTAGGGCTGATTTTCCTGTTAATTACAAAGAGGAAATGCACAAAGCACCATTCTTAATTAACCATGGCAAAACAGTATCCATCAGTATAGGTTATTTGGTACATAACAGAGTATATGACTTGCTCATGCTGGCACATGTCAGTGCAAACATAAGTGGAAAACTAGGACAAAGGGTAAATTCTGACATGAAAGTTTGCACCAATTCATAAATGTGCAGCTTATACAGTCCCAGCATGGAAAAAGGTGACTTTCAGCTTCAGATATGCAGGCATGCATCCTTGTGGATAACTGGTATTCCAGGGCTTGTTATCCTGTGTCTCTGAAGCTGTGACAGCTATCAAGGGTGTAGACTGACCAATGATAAGGCAGATATCTGTCCAGGAGGAATTGGATGGAATCTCTTTATTTATGTATCACTTCATTTTTACATGGTGGAGTAGTTTTATGAGATACACCGACAGAAACTGTTTTCTAAAGTTGGTAAATCCCATGTTCATTCCAGACTTGTTTCCATGCAGTTCTTGTACATTACATCACATGGCCAGTGGAGAGGGAATTGTATTTGGAATCTCCTGCAAGTACACAGATAAATTCTGCCCAGATGATGGTGGGTGAGCATATGCTTTCAATATTACTTTAAAGTTAATTTAAAGTAGCATCCAAAGTATATGTTCACCCACCCATTATTACATGTAACCTGCACACCAGTTTTATCCTGCACAAGAGGTCATGTGGGGAAATATGTATAAATTAATTATTTTCAAATAGAACATTTATAGTGTGGTCCGGAGGTAGAAATCCTTGAACTTTGGGGCTCCCCAACCCAGGAAAGGCCATGGCCCCTGGCTGGGCAATAAGCCATCTCAGCTAAAGGGAAGATTAGCCTACTGCACTAGGATAAAATGAAAAAAAAAAAAAAAAGTGAAGGCATCTTCAGTTGAAGGGCAGTCTCATGTCCCTGACTGAATATTTCCTAGGAAACTTTGAACTGTGGCCCATGGTTACGGTATCTCATTCTGCCAATGTCAGATGCCATTGTCTTGAGTCTCAGTGAAATATTATACAGTGTGGGAGAGAGACTGTTGTTATTGTTATTGTATTATTATGTAGCTGTAATTCCAGTAATGCTTGCAATGTGCTAAGCACTATACAAGCATATAGTACCATAACCCTTCGTGATGCTTTACAGAGGTTAAGAGAGGCAAGGCGTCTGCCTGAAAGATTACCGTCTGTATTTGGTGACTATGAAATATCAGAAGGACAGGAAAAGGAAAAGGCTAAGGAAAATCAGGATGGGCTAAACCTAGGATTGTGAGTGATCAGGAGGACACTGGAATGATGGAGTTCTGTTTTGGAGGCAAGATGGGCAAATCATGTTTTACTATGTTCAATGTAAGGAAATGGCAGGGCAGCCATGAGGAGATATTGGAAAACGAAGAAGAGCTGCAGCCTAGACAAGGGAGGGTTACTGGTCTCAAATGGCTATGCACTGTAATTCACTATTTGTCTGCCCGGTTGTCAGTAACCCTGAGAAGAAACTTCTTCCATATGGAGGAAGAAAAGCATGATGCAAGCTAACCAAGCACCCAGGTAGGGTGGGATCCCAGTTTCTAGCCCTGAGAAGAAGTAGTGACTACGTGGCTACATTAGTGACTACATAGACTTTGCCTACACTTGTGGTGGCATGTAGGGTACATGTAGCTACCCACCGCAGTGGAAGGCAGACTACATGCTCACTACAGTGAGTAGCTACAAGTGGCAATGCAAGGCCTGCACGGGGGAGGCAGTGGGGCTCTATGCTGCTAAACACAGCAGTGTAGATGTGGAAGGCGCTGCTTGGGCATGTAGAGAGCCATGTAGGGTGTATACCCTGGGATTCAGGCATGTAGCGCACCCTACTCTACTCATCTAAGCAGGGCCTCACCGTCTGCACTGCTGTTTATACCTGTGCAAGCTGGGCGTGCAGGTCTGTATGCTGCATGCCACCATAAGTGTGGAGCTACTCCTAGATGCAATCTGTCAGTTGATCTGTGTTCCTCCCTGGGCCTCAGCACCTGTGGAGTCTTGCCAGGTCGTGGAGCTCTAGTGGGCTTGGTGCTTCAGAAATGTCGGCACCCAGGACTGAGGCCTTAGACCAAGCAAATACGCATTATAGCCTGGAAAGATCCTTCCAATTTTTCCACATGGCACCCTGGTTATGGCTACACTAATTTCTGTCAGAACAGAGTTAGACAAAGCTAGTGAGAATTAAAGATGACGTATTCAATGAGATAAGATAAGAACATAGCCCCAAATACATCATATTAACTTCCAATGGCAAAGGGCCTGATCCTGCTCGGGGCTGAGCACCCACATCTCCTACTGCCTTAACTGCGCATGGAGGGGGGAGGTCATCCAATATCTTGTAGGCTTATGGACATTTAACTATACTGTCATTTGGACTTTTAAGTGAAAGGAGGGAGGTTAATAAGCTTACTCTAGCATTTACACAGATTTGAGGGGAGCTGACCTCTGACCTGCAGAGACCCAAGCTAGTTTAAGAATCTGCCTCTGAGAAAGCACCCAAGACTGTAGTGTCAGAGTGAGCTCCATGCTCTCTGGCACATCACCTTTAATGGCTGCTGTAGAAATGCTGGTAACAAAGAATTCATTTCTTTTGTTTCCATCTCCAATTTTATAAAGGTCCAGGGTTGACAAAACTCCCTTCTGCAAGACAGTGGGCAGGAAAAAGCTTCAAACTGGGAACTGTTGAAAATGTAAAGTCTTAACCTAAAATACATAATCTTCCAATTTGTTTGCATTTAAGAGACAAATAAAGGAAGCTGGAGTTTCATGTCTCTGTGCTGGAATATGTTCTTTTTCCATCAGGCTTTCAGGTTTTCAGTGCTGTCCTGTGAAAATCCTATGATCAGCAAAACTCCTCATGTTGAAGTGTTTAGCTAACAGAACACACTGTATCAAACCCCAAAGATTTATGTACAGATTACTTTCCACATTTCACAAAGTGCAATTCTTTGGAAAAATTTGGATAACGGTGGTGTGTCAATGCTATTAATAGATATGTCTAGCACCAAAGTGTGCAATATGATGAACATACAGCGTGATCATATTATAATACTGTTTGATGCAATAGTATCTTTGATCAGTTACAAGTGACGAGTATCATATCACATCAAACAATATGATACAGTCTCATTGTATGGAATTATGGCTGCTGTCAATCAGCATGTGGCCTACTCCTTAAAGTACCACCTTTGGGGAATAGAATAAAATGCTAGCTACACATGCATTAATAAATAAGGTGTTGCATAAATTTCATACAGACCTGTTGAGATTTTGTTTTTCTTTGATAGCTATAACCTTTTTTTTTTTCATTTTAAACACTAACATGGCCAAGAGTTTACACAGTTTATGTGAATGGCAAAGGGCTCTGTATCCTTTTGGACAGTGTTTGCAAACCTTCTGACAAAAATGTATTACTTTAAGTTATGCATTGTACTTTGGGGCTAGCAACCTCAGTATATATCCACCTAACTTCTTTTTGCTGTGGCTTCAGAGCATCTCTTCTTCTAGCTTCTTGTTGCCCTCAGGAGGAGGAGGGTCTGGTTATTAAAAGTACATATGTTTAGTCTTGCAGTTTGGTGCACCTCATCTGATTACCCCTATTTGGACTTTGAGAGGGCACTCTTCAAACTGCAGTCTCTTCTTTGGGGTTGATGTATTCACATTGATGGAGGGGCATTTACCTTTGAGATAAAACATATGTTTGTAAATAATAGGATGGGTATGGTTTAGGTCATTGCACATTTTAGTACCAGTTTCATACATCGGCTGGTATAACACTGACCCTACACTTAATAGGACGAGGATGCAAATATAGTATCTGAATGATTAATTTTAAATGAAGGTATTTTCTGCTGCCTAAAAATGTTGGGTCATGTCCTGTTTTCAGTTACACTCATACTCGTGCACTGATTTCAGTGGCATTGCAAAGTATACCTGGAGCTGTGGGGGAGAAGGCAGAATTTGGTCTGTTGCATTGTGTGCACCTAAGCGTTTGTAGTAGACAAAGACATGTTGATCATTTTCTGGTGGGACACTGCGGCAGCTGTTCAGAGAACAGAGGCGTGACAGTGAAAAGCCAAATTTCTGTTATTGTCAACAGCTGATTGAGATGTATAATGGTCTGCAGCTTCTTCCACCTTTGGAGGTGATCTCTCAGCCCTCCGAACTAAGTACTTGAATTGGAAACCTGAGAGAAAATCACTTTTGGGGGTTGGACTAGATGACCTCCTGAGGTCTCTTCCAACCCTAATCTTCTATGATTCTATGAAATCCTAAGTGTTACTGGAAACAGTGATGGTGATTCAATAGATGGCATATTTCCCTCTGAGGATAACAGAATCAGTACCCCAAAATGAAGCTAGGGAGTGACTTGAGGAAGAATGGTTTTAGGATGAGAGCAGGGGACTGGGAATAAGGAGATCTGGGATTAAAGAAGTGTTACTGTTGAATTTAAGAAGGTCCAGAGTATGAGCTGACTGCAAGTTGGTTATGGTGAGGAACAACTTTCTAAATCACACTAGCTTCAGCCTATCTGAAAACTGAATGAAAATTACTGACTAGATATTATAATTTTTAAAAGTACTGAAATAATTTTCTTCAAACTGTGATTGTACTTAATTGGAAGAACCTGAACTCTGAGGCACCCTTTACATTTTAGCATTTTTATAAGAATTTGCACTCCTTTAGAGTTGTCCATCTGAGAATTCCAAAATGCTTTTCAAATATTAAGTATGGCTCATAGCCCCAGCAAAGTAGGTAATTATCATTATCACCATTTTACAGATGGGAGTAGAATCCAGATCTCCTGACTCCCAGAGATCTACTTTTTCCACTGGGTCATTCTTCCACCCATTTAATTCTAAGCTTTGTAGCTTCCTTAACTATGACATCCATGTGCAAGTGGGTCTGATTGATTCAAAACTAAAAAGCATCAAATCTCTCATATTCTAGGCCTTTTGAGGTCTGAGTTAATCTAAGTTAAAAATAAGAAAAGAATCAATTTGCTGTCTTTCAAGATTCATAACTTCACATCTACTCAACAGATTTTCTTCAAACTTGGCTTGTTTTATAGATCTAATCAAGACTTCATAATAAAATTTGAAGTTTATACATATCACTGCATAATCTCTTATATGAATAGAATTAATTTGGTATCCATACCAACTTAGGCTATGGTCTCATCTAAGCTAGGAAGGGTTGGGTATGGACAGTGTTTGGATGGGAGACCTCAACCAAACACTATGCTGTGGCATCGATTCACTACTGATTCACAGCAAAGTGTTAAGAGGCATAATACTGTTGGAGATACTTTCTTTCAAATGAGAAGTCAGCAGTGAGGTTTGTCTTTTATGATTATTAGTGATCCCAGGGCACTTTTGCTAGAGTAATGGCATTATTCCTAGTACTGTGGCCAAAATGGTGATTACATTTAGCCTGTCTATGTTTCCCTTGCAGACTCATTTGGATATGGTATTCTTCATTGCCTACCAGAAGCTAATGTGCAGTATTGCTGTTAAAGATGGTGGCACTTAAGCAGAAGGCAAAGTGATTCCTGCGTATGTAGAGTGTTAAGATATTTGGAATGAAAGATACCAGATATGAGGTATTCTTCTCACTTATTAACATCATATCCACTATTCTTGGTTATAAAAATAATACTGGACCATATCCTGTTATGTGCAGTTGTTGTACAGTAATTAAGGGGTTAGCAGCATTGGGTGGTATTGAGGGAGTAAGCATGGATCCCATTCCACCTAATATATGTTAAGTGCGGTGCCCACGGTCAGCTTTCTTTAACATAAGTGTCAGACTTTTGTGTGATTTTATTATAAAGAAAACTGCCAAAAATTCACTTTGAGCCGTTACACTGACTTTTACAGTGCGACCCCTCTTCTGTAGCTGCATAACTTACCAAACCTTCGGGATGGATGTCAATTCTTGAATGGCAAAACACCACTTCTAGCTAACTGTGTCCTTATATTACCCCATTGCTGCATACAAATGCTAACAAATTCATCCTCACAGCACTCCTATATGGTAGGGAAGGATTATTAACACCACTTTACAGACAGGAAACTGAGATGCAGAGCGACTAACAGCCTGATTCTGATACCCTCTGTGGGACTTCTTTAGGGGTAAGGTGCTACTCACAGGGAGAGAGGGTGTCAGAATGCAGTCTAAGTGACTTGCCCAAGGTCCCAGGGAGTCTGTGCCATAGCTCTGAATTCAATCCGGCTCTCTTGAGCCCTAGTGCAGTGCTTTAACCATGAGGCCACCCTGCATAAATTGCATGGATAACACAATTTACTATGCCCTTTCCTGTGTACACTGAGCACAAATTTGAAATGCTTGTGCAAATGACATCCAACATCAATGCATAATTCCCTCTCTCTTGGTGCTAGAGACCTCAATGAGTTAAAACTGGAGGAGCTGCTCAGGAAGGGGTCAGTTAATAATCTATATCTAAATCCCAGTCCCAGATTTTCTTTTTGAAACATGCTGCACAACTAACACTTTGACATTTTGGCAATATGATGGGGAAAAAAGCTGTGCCAGCTGACTGATGAGCACCCATCCTTTTTAATTAATTGGGTTGAAAAATGTCTTGTGTCAGTTTGAATTTAGGAGCTCATTCAGCTGTGTTTTTGTAGGATAAATATATATAGATAGATTTAACTGTATATTTGAACAACCCAGCATGAAACTCAATAAATGATAAAAATATGTTTGTATTAAAATATATATACATAACATTTCTCACATATATATGGTCATTAAAGATATATAAAGTATTATATAAAGTATAACATAGAATGCTCTGTTGAACCATTCTTATGATTTATAAACTCATAGGCTATAACACACACACACACACACACATACACACACACACACGGCTGTACAGATGTGCTTTCTAGTTTTTAACAGAGTAATATATTTGGATTGTTCTTTAAATTCAATGAATTTATTTGTCTGCCTTCTCGTAATAGAATCAGTTTTGATATACCCTTTGTTCGTGCCGTTATAGGCTTCAGTCTAAGGGTTCTTTGTATTAACTTTTTAAAGTTACATTACAAAGAGGTTTTAAGATTTCCCAACAGGCTTTTATTTAACCAGGGCTTTTGATCTCAAACCTGCTGGGGCCTAGTGAAATCCTTACCAATTCTGCAGTAACTCCTCACTATTGGAATTTGAAAAGACCCACCTGAAGGATTTAACTCGCTGTATGGCTTCAGCCATCCTTTAGATTGTTCTATTCATGCAGACAGTGAGGGGGTCTAGGGCACCCTTTGTAATCCTCTAAGTAGCCTAAGGTGCCCTTTGCATAAGTTGTACTCCTGAGGAAATAAAAATCAGGAGGACACAAACCTATATACCTTATTTCCTGCTATCTTTACTTAAAGAAAGAGCACAGGGGGTCTGTTTAACATCCTTTGCTACCTAAATACCTTTTGGACATGGTAACTCAATGAAAGAACTTTCATTGCATCCATTACCCTACTGCGGTGCATAGCAAATTAGATTTAAAAGGGTACTTTTTCCCTTACAGCTATTTCTATCATTTTCTCTAAAATTTCTATTTAGTGTCTCGTGACAGAATATTCCATAATGTACTTTAGAGCTGTATAACACCAATTATGCTAACTGTGAACATTATTTCAAAAGAATTAGAGATATATTAAGTTATAGACAAACCATTGGGAAAAAGGTCAGGTTAGAAGTAGGGGGGAAAAAGAAGCTATGTGATAATGCTTAAAGCAGTGACATGAAGTGAATGCTCTTTTTTAAAAAAATCCCTACATTTTGCATAATGCACACTGAGGACATTTCTCTTCTTACTTTGTCTTCATTATTTAGGAGGGAGTATCCATGTTGCCTTGTTGTTTTACATCTAAAGTGTCTCTGTGTAAGACCCACTGTGGAGTCAAACAGTTGTGCAGAAACATTATTTCCTCTAGCTTTGAGAAACAGCATAACATAAATACATGAAAGGCTCCTGTCTTTTTTTTATCTATAGTTTGTTACCTGATAGTCAGTATGCAGGCAAAAGACCAGTTAACAGAACAATCGTGAAAAAGTATAATAAACCATCAGCTACATTGTTCTTACACTGCATTTTTGGGTACCTATTTTTATTAATTTCTCGAATGAACACTATACGACTGTTACTAGTATTCTGCATCAGTCTCCCAAGGTATTATAGAACAGATGAAGCATTCCTCTATTTAAATCTTTATCTTTTACATTTCAGCTTGCTGTTTATGTAAAATCTCTCCAAATGATGATGCAATAAAAACTATACCTACCTTCTCTTTCACGGTCTCTTCTGTTTTTCTGAATTTCTAAGTATAAGATATTCAAGCCACCCATGTTATGTAGATTTGATCTAGAGGGTATTTTATTTAGACGAATAAAATATCTTCTCTCTCATTTTTGTTTTTCTTTTGTTTTAAACTACATATCCACCCCCGCCGCCCCCCCCCCCCCCCGCTTCCCCAACTGGTTTAAAACATTTGCTAGAACTGTGCAAAGTTCAGCTATTTTGATTTGCAGAGATTTCTGGCAAATCTTGTTTTGTTTGCTTGAGGGCCCATGGGATCAAATCTCCATGAATTTTGAATGATCTAAAACTTCAGAGTTAAATTCAGCTAAAACTGGCTTCCATAAATCATCCACGGTCCAGCTGAAATTCAGTCTAGACCTTGTCTACACTTGGGAATTGCCAGGTACAGCTACCAAAGTGGCTGCATCATGCAAAAACTAGTGTAGAAGGGAAAGCTTCTGTCTGAACCAGTGAAGCTCATCTGAAGTAAAATAGCAACTTTGCCTAAATACATTCAGGGTTTGCATTGGTGCAGTTATACTGGTGACTGGCTACCCATGGCTGGAATTGGAACAAATCCTCTGTACAGATAAGACCTAAATTCAGCAGCCATTAACAGCCCTTGCCTCGGAGTTAGGTTTATAGCGGACTTGCAAGCAGGTAAGTGTTGCCTGGTTTGGGGTTTTAGTACACAGCTCTAGTATTTTCTAGCTTTGTGTTAGGATCTAGCTTACATAAAACATTTAGGGCTCCCAGTGTATTCCTCTTAATTTATACATGCAACTTCAATAGGAATTACATAGAAAGATAGAAATAGAAACACTCACCTTTTTCTTTAATAATCTATTGAAATTAAAACCAAATGTGTACAATGAGATACTGCCACTATCCATAACACCCAGCCCTGTACCCTAGTATCTATGTATAGAACTGATACAAAAAATTAATTTGAAAATGGCCTTTCAATTAAACAGAAAATTTCATTAAAAAGTCCATTTTTGGTTAAAAATAGGTTTTTATTAAAAAAACAGAAACTCAAATACTGAAAAACTCTGTTTCAAACAGATTTCATGCACCCCCGCCCAGCTTTTTGGGGGTTCTCACAAGCATCTGAAAAAAGAAAAGAAAAATTTCAACAAAACCTTCACATTTTTATTTTTATCAATAATTTTCATAGTGGACAAGAATTCCAGTTAGCTCTACCCATGAGCTATGGTGATACTGTACTAAGGATGTTATTAATTGGACTTGCATCACCAGACTTGAATTGCGTCCAATCTTGTGTACAAACCTGGAGACCTCAGACTCAATGTTTCAAATTGAACTCATTATTCCAAGTGATGTAAGCCACAAACCCCGGATCCTTATTCCAACTTTTTCAGGTTGGGGTGTGTGTAGTGGATTGAGGTTTCAATAGGGAACCATCTCTACATAGTACTAAAAAGACCAACTAAAAATGTAAAGCGGTGTGGGGAGGGAGTAATTATTTATCTCTACACCCTTACATCATGATTGCATATGTGTGCATGGGCTTGTAGGGGCACACGCACACAGACACACAATGTAAAAAGGCACCTATTCCCAAGACTTTTATTCGCAGTATACATCCAAAAAACCCCTCCAGAAGTGCAATATTTGCATATCTCAAGAAGAGAAGAATACTTCTCTGGCTCAGATATGCCCTTCTCAGTATATGGTATTCATTGCTGTATAATTTTAGAATATTACCAAAGGCCTGAACCTGATTTTCCGTACACACAATGACACCTTACTTTAGCCAAAGACGCAATCTCGTGGTCTGAGTGTACAGCTGGGAGCCACCAACTCTTGAAGACTATTCCCAGTTCTGATACTGCCTCCTGCTGTGACCTATGGTAAGTAACTTAACCTGTTGTCCTCAGTATCCCCAATAAAATGGGAGGCCTTAATACTTCTCTAGTGGGATAACAGTACTTAATACTTACCTAATTGGATGATAATATTTACCTACATACCTCACAGGGGTGTTGTAAGGATTAATTAGTTAATGTTTGTAAAGTGCTTTGGAGAAGGAAAGAGGCACATAGTGTAAGTGCTAAGTGTTATTATCAGAGGACAGCATCAAGATCTTAAAATGTATAATGACAGAATAAGAGATTAGAAATATTTTAAAAAAAGGTGTGATTGTTCAAGGCAACAGGAGATCATGGAATTAGTTTTTAGTGGTGATTTTTTTTAAAGAAGTTGGGAAAAAGAAGGAAGTGGGAAATATTCTGAAGTTTTTTTATATGTGTCCAGACCTAAATGCTTGTTATGTGTCATTTAATAAATTACAAGGAAACTCCTCTGAATTTTTTAACCTATTCTCTTATCATTTACTTTGATCTCAGTGGCCAAATTGTATTTCTAAACACTAAAATTTCTATTTCAATCTGGACAAATAAATACATTAAAAATCCCTAGAAAATATAAGCCAGTTCTTTAAAGCCAGCATTATGGGCATGAATCGCCTTTCATTTCTAATTGAGTAAATGAGGAATAACTGCACTGAAGTTAAAAGAGTTACACCAGTGTAAAACTGCTGTAAATAACAGCAGAATCAGGTGAGTCCCATATTTCTATGGGGTCTAAGGTACCACCCTGGCAGCTGAATTTTTAAAAATGCTGCTTAAAATATATTAAACTTAGAAGTTTTACATATAGATACACAAAAATCGTCACGCTTTGTATTGGATATTGTTTGTGGAATGGTGATTCATAAAGAGGTCTATTAATACACAGATCTGATATACCGTACACAGTATTTTTCCTTTCACATAGGCAAACTTTTGTAAGATTTTTGGCTTTAATTTCTTTGTTTGTTCTTTAATGGAACTTTTAGTCCAAGAAATCAACTTTATAGATATCAAAGCACATATTTTTATATTTTTGCCATTGCAAATATTCAGATCTTTTGCCCTCTGACATTAGAGAGAATTCCCACAAATTCCTGAAATCTGTTAAAATGAAAGGCAAAGTGCTTAAACTGGCATGTTGTACATTGGCTGTTCCTGTTGAAAAGGCACTGAATTTTCATTCAGGATCTGTGCAAGAAATTTGATATACTGCTAGGCTAAGCATCAGGATTTGGTTGGCTTTAGGACCAGTTCTTACATTTCTACATCAAGCAAACACAAGAATGGATTACACTTACAATAAAACCTACCCCAAAGCCTTGCTTATGGATATCATGTTATTCTGGAATGAAATAGAGAACATTCCTTGTAATCAAGGGTGAGTCAAGGAAAATGGCATGTAGGAGAGCAAGGCAGTCAAACAGAAAACTTGACCCAACACCAAACTCATTGTCAGTTTCACAGCTGCCTTAATGACCAATGAGACCTTAGGGGAAGCCAGCCAGGAAGTCAGGTGCTGTTGCTGGAAAGAATATGTTCCAGATTAATTGGCATTTGGCCCTTCAGCTGCTCTGCAAACCCAGTGTGGGCCCGTGGGTGTTGGATCGAGTTTTGGACCACAGGAGGAGGGTGAAGTGAAGTATGACTGACATTGTCAACAGCAAGCTTGTCAAGTTAGTGCTGATAATATATTTTGTATGATTATAATAAATAGCTACTGCTTTGCAGTTGGACTGATTCTGAGGGGAACTGGAGACAAAGAGGGGGGGGCTTTTTGATAATCAGCTGCATATAGGCAGGCATAATTTACACACCTGTACACTTTGAAGTACAGTAATTTGCTAACCCCTTGATGATCAGTGTTAGCATTTCCGAGGACAGAATATATTGCCAAAAATGAAGAGGACAGCAATTTCCAGTGTCTAGAGCTCCAAGGGTTAGGCTGGTGAAGGGAGGCAAAGGAGAGTGTGAAATTCAACTTATAGGGCTCAATTATCAGGTCAACTGTCACAGCAGTAAGTGCACCTGGGGGTGGGCAAGGTGGCTTTATTACACCTGGCTGTCCTCTTCACCAGTCCTGGGGCTGCCCAGGAGATGGATTAGCTCCCAGCACAACTTGGAGATGTCTCAAGGCTGCTCTGAATTGAATGGACTTGTAATGGTGTGTTCCAGCCACACCCCCTCCCACTCCTGATATAGCAGTTCATGTCTCCTTCACTGGATCCAGGAGGGCACCTTGTAGTCAGATGCACTAACTTTACACCAGCCAGTGATTCCTTCCCACCAGTGCCACACATTTGTCTGGGAGTATAGTGGGAGGATCTGGTCAGCAAGTGGTTATTTTGGAGCTAATGGGAATAATATTTGTGTTTGGTGGGGACTGTAGTAGCCAGGCCCAGGAACTAGACTAGAAGCTGGCTGGGGAAACTGGTCATGGGGGTAGCAGGAAGATTAAGCAGCTGGGAGATCAGAATGTTTGTTCAAAGGACAGTAGGAGAGTTTGGCAGCTGGAAGGAAACGTTTGAGTATTTGAGAGGTGTTGTGAGAGAGTCTAGCAGCTCCAAAGGAGGCTCTGTGCATTGATCAGATGAGCTAGTGGGAGCAGCAGAGCAATGGAGGGGACTTGTGGAAATGTTGGGCTGCTGGAGGGAAACTGGGGAGTGTGCTGGGGCAGGATTTGGCATCTGGAATGGGTGCAGTTTGGATCCAGAAGCTTACTGAAGAAAGTTGTGTTATGAGTGTGTCTGACAGATTGGTAGAAGGGCAGTACCACTCTGAATGTGGGGGGGCGGGGGCAGGTTAGGCAGTTAGGTCATGCTTTGCATCAGGGCCCTTACTGTGGTGAGAACTGCTCAATGTGAGTATACAGATTCTCTGTGCAGTTTTCTAAGGGCTAAGAGGCTGAATGACAACCTTAATTATGAATGTCCCCGGTTTTGCTGTGTTAAATCTGACCTTTAATATAATTTTAACCCCATCAGCTTCCTTGATATACCACTTCTATGTTCCTCGGACTTGCTATGAAGAAGGGGGATCTTTACAGGTCTGCCGTTGACATCTGCTGAGACACTGAGATGACTTTCTCTACAGAACTGCATTTTCTGGGCTCCTTTCAGTAAGAATTCTTTAGCATGCTAAATGGGTCAAAAAGTGTAGCTAGTAATGCGCAGTATTCTTACTATGGAATATCTTGGCTACAGACTGAAATCATACCAGCTCCTGGGTGCCACCCCATTGCTAACCTTATATTGGGATTCAGCCCAGTCAGAGTACTTGAATTAGAGAAAAGGGGAAGGATGGTGGAATGGTTAGGGCAGTTGTTAGGCTTTGAGAGACCTGGCTTCAAGTTGTGCTCTGCGACACAGCTCCTGTGTGACCTTGGACAAGTCAGTTAGCCCCAATATACCTGAGTTCCTCATCTGTCTACCAGGGTTAATAGCCCTGCCCTACCTCACAGGGGTGTTGTGAGGATAGATACATTAAATATTATTAAGCGTTCAGATACTATGATGATGAGGGCCAAAACAGAAGCAGTAAATTAATGTGGAAGGCTGGGCTCAAATCCTAGTTTGGTGGGTCTCATTCTTGTTCCCATCACAGAAGCTGTTTGTGAATGCTCCAGAAACAAATACCAATGTATAAAGCATTGCCAGAAGAGACAGGCATGTCCTCTATCCAGAGGAGCTTACAATCTAAAATCAGACAAGAGACAAATAGAAGCAGATGATAGTGTGTTGTGACTGGGAGCCATTGGTCTGGCAGAGCTGTATAGTGAAGCTTGCAGTGTGGTTACTTGCACTGCATCTGGCTCTTCACAATGCCATTAGTCTCACATTTTAACAAGTATTAAGTTAAATCTGAATTTCTAGTTAAAAAGAAACAATGGGATGTGTTGACACAGGTCTGCAACGATCCCTTCTTAAAAAGAAGGCAATGTTACTAAATTGGAGAGGTTTCAGAGTAGCAGCCGTGTTAGTCTGTATCCACAAAAAGAAAAGGAGTACTTGTGGCACCTTAGAGACTAACAAATTTATTTGAGCATAAGCTTTTGTGAGCTACAGCTCACTTCATCGGATGCATGCAGTGGAAAATACAGTGCGGAGATTTTATATACACAGATCTCCCCACTGTATTTTCCACTGCATGCATCCGATGAAGTGAGCGATAGCTCACGAAAGCTTATGCTCAAATAAATTTGTTAGTCTCTAAGGTGCCACAAGTACTCCTTTTCTTTAAACTGGAGAGATTATCTGACTTGCCCAAGATCACACAGGAAGCCTGTGGCAGAGACAGGAATTGAATCCCAATCTTCTGAGTAGCAGCACAATACCTTACCTACAAGATCATATTTCTTCTTGTTTTAGCCTTAGTGGAACCAGTTAGACAAGCTTGCCCCTGAGCTGCGAAGTGTTTGCACCCTGGCTTATTGAATGTGGATTTCCTTCTGATCCCTGTATAGTAATGTGGAAGTATAAAGCATAAGGGTGAAGTTTCCTAGTTAGATCTTCAGAAAATAGTTTTCCATTAACCATTACTTCGCACTTTCCATTCCTTACCAAATGACTAAGTTTAAACAGTAAGCTCCTGCAGTGAAGGACACCTGTATTTGCTGGTCCCATTATGTGGCTATGCTGAAAAAGCTTTACAACTGTCTAAATTAGCATAATTAAATCCACATCTATTAAAAAACCTCAATCACCTCTTTCCCCTTCACATGCAGATAGTTGCATTTGTCTAAGGTGCTAAGTAACAAAGGAACTTTTTAACAGTTGAAGACCTGGCTGAAAGGAAGAGTAATAGGATTTGTATATTGTCCCATGGTTCACCTTAACACTAGTGGAAATGATTAGTGGTAGCTGTTCTGCCTTAAGAAGTATGGCTGCATTTTGCATTTCAATTATGCTAGTACACAGGGCCGTGCATTAGAGATGTGCATTTTACAACGTGCCCCTACTTCTATTGCTTCTTTAGCCCCCATTAATGGGGGTAAACAAAGCCTGGCATTCTGCTTTGGTCTCTTCCCCACCCATTTCTTTTTGTTTTGTTTTATGTGGCGAAGCCCCAGTGACACCAGGATAGCAACAAGGCTGCACTGTGTGGTGCTAGCAAAGAGAATTCCTCCAGATGAAAACTGACATGGGGTTCAGGGGTTAATTTCTGGAACAGGCGCATTTGCATACAAATGAAAAATGATGGAATTTCTGTTCTCCTAAATTTTCAATGTCATCAGCATCAAACAGCAGTCAGTGCTCCCTTGCTGTTTGAAGAATATTCATTACTGTAGAAGAAGGGGCACCTTGTTTGGTATTAATCTCCTCTGCAGGTCAATGGCTTAATTTGCTAAACTTCATCTGAAGTGCTGTTCACTTCCTGAGTTCTCTGCTATTCTGTGTTATTTTTCATAACATGTTCTTAGTACAATTTTATGTGTAAAAGGGTACACACATCTCCAGCAAAACAGAGAGAGGGGGAGAGAATGACATTTTTAAATTTTGTCTGTTTGTTTTTGATTTGCTTTCATTGAATTCCTAAACCACTTGGCACCCTCCTGTGTTAGTTGTACCATATTTTGGTGTGTCTCACAATTCATAAACATTTTTCAACAAAAATTGCTTACTTTAATGGGAAAACGAACATTTTTTCTTTCAAAACGGAAGCATAAAAGGATATCTGTTTTCTTGTGCCACAAGGTTATAGGGTGTCAGGCTTCTAACAAAAGGTAACAAGTTACAAAGTGATTAATCCCCCAAAGAAAACCATAATATTCTTTTAGACCTTGCCTCTGGAAATTCTCATCTAAAAATGCAGTGACTGAGGATGTACTTAGCACTTTAGTTTTCTATCTCTTACTTCCCTATCATCCTCTATGTGTGTCCGTAAAGACCCTGAGGATCCCATTTCCCCAGTTTTTGCCCTTCATGGCTCTCTTCGTTCTGTCTGAATAGGATTATATGGGACTTTTTTCAGAGCTTGTTAGTGTTACTCCTTAATTGGCCTGGTACTCTTGGGCAGTGATTCTCAAACTGTGGTCTGTGAACCTCTGGTAGTCCACAGAATACTTGCTGTTGGTCCATGGAGAACTCAGTGGTCACTTGGTGCTAGCTCTCCTCCTTGTTTTCAGCTACTAAAATACATTAGAAAACACCTAAAATACATTGAATTCTTTCCTAGTATTATTTTCTCTTGTAAGTAATTGCTGCTATAGCCACGGAGGTGTCATGTGAGTCCAAAGAGAAGGGGAGATGGTTCATGAGATCATGAAAAAGTCTGAGAACCTCTGCTTTGGAACTCTTCTCCAAAATGTTGAGTATGTTGCCTCAGGGGCATCCCCACCTTCTGCTGGTGTAATAGAGAAGGGCCGTGACTGGATCTCCTTTATTAACAAGAACACTAAGACAACAGCATCTCACCAGAGTACTACTTGAAGTAAAAGACAGTTTTAAGACAGATTTGCTCCTGAATCGTTAGGGATACAACGTGCAGGCTAATAGGATGCCATGAAGAAAAATGGTAGGGATTCCACTCTTCCCAATTCTGTCCTGGATCTGGAACATTCTATGCTCAGTGCATGTAGGGTGTGTCTTTGCACAGGAGCTCGGTGTTGTTCAGTACCATTCACTCCTCAGGATAGGAAGGAACTTTAAGGCTCTAGTACTGTGGCGTTCTACTATAACTTGAGACGCTGCATATAACATTTATAACAAAAGCTCCAGTTAAGGATTTTCATTATAACCCCTTGATTTCACATGCTCATGGCTAGCTGAAAATTTCTGGCTGGAATTTTTCATTTGTTCCCAGTCTCAAAGTGAATGTTTTTGGAAACTGTTTTTTTCAGCTGTAGAAAGGTGAAAACACCCAACATTTTACCTGTTTTAAGTCAATATGTAATATGGTTTTTTGCTCTCAAATAAGCCACAAATGGCAAAATTCATAATTTCAGACATCCACATGGGAGGCAGGGACCCTTGGTCTAGTTTCCCTGCCCCAATCATGCTTTCATTATTTATCCACAGTGGAACATCTTCAGCAGATTGAGAGTAAGAGAGCCTACCTCAGACTGCCCAGTGGTTAGAATACTCCCCTGAGAGGACAAGAACAGGGCAGAGAGGGGGAAATAGAATGTGGGTTTCACACATCCAGGGTGAGCGCTCTGACCGCTGGTCTAACAGTTGTAGGGTGATCATTGGTGCCATCTCCTCTGGCCAGATTGTGAATGGAAACAGACCCGTTAGGCATCCTCCAAGCCAGTGGTGGGCAAATTGCGGCCCGTCAGGGTAATCTGCTGGTGGGCCGCGAGACAGTTTGTTTACATTGACTGTCCGTAGGCACAGCCACCCTAGCTCCCAGTGGCTGTGGTTCACCGTTCCTGGCCAATGGGAGCTGTGGGAAGTGGTGGCCAGCACGTTCTTGTGGCTTGCTCTGCTTCCCGCAGCTCCCGTTGGCTGGGAACGGCGAACCACAGCCACTGGGAGCTGCGGGTGGCCGTGCCTGCGGAGGGTCAATGTAAACAAACTGTCTCATGGCCTGCCAGCAGATTACCCTGACGGGCCACAGGTTGCCCACCACTGCTCTAAGCACACCTACTGAATTAGGCCCCATATACGATATAGATGGCCAAATGCCTGTCTTCTCCTGGTTTGGGGATCACTCTGGGGCTGAGGCATGAGACAGGCGTTTGGACACCTTGAGAGAGGCAGCAGTGAGCATGCCCAACAGCGCAAATGTAGGCACTGAGGAAACTTTTATCCTGAATAACTTAGGAACTGAGTTTAAGCACCTACAGGGTTTGACGGGAGTTTCGGGGATCACACTAGAGCCAAAATGGGGACTTAAGTGCCTAAAAGAGGGACTTAGATACCTAAGTTCCCTTTTGGATCCCAGCCTGTCTTTATATGTATTCATACAGTATCCTGCACAATGGGATTCCAGTTTTGAGTGAGGTCTCTGGGCACTATAACAATAATAAATAATGTCTAGTGGCAACTTGTGCTAATGTTGGGGGCTACATTATTAACTGCAGCATTAGCTTAGCATTGTAGATAATGGGCTAGACCCTCAAGTCCAGCTAAGTGTTACTCAACATAGGACTTCAGGAGGGGCAAAAGTGACTTAGTGCCACCTTTATCCCCCGTTATCCTGGAGTTGGCTGATGCAAGTTAGAGCCAGAGCACTCTGGCCCTCCCCTCTATACTGGTTGGGGTGGCATAAAGATAGTTGTGCTGGCCCTCTGCCATTTGGGGATTTCCCTACCCCAGGGCAATTCTTGGATAGCTGGATAAGCCAGCTTTGCAAAGCAGCTGCTTGGGGAACCAGAATCTGTCTCATTATCTACAAGGAATGTTTTTAGCATAAAAAACTTCCGCTGGAGACAGATTTGAATGCAGAAATATGTTCTGCTCTGAAATGTCTATGTGCCTGCGGAGCTGATAGGCTCCTCTCTGCTTAACTTTTCTCCTGTGGAGTTTACAGTCACTGCAAGAACAAATCATGGGGCTGACAGGTGAAGCTAAGAGAGCTTGTAAAGTCTGCATTCTCAAGAATTCCAGTTTAAAGAATGTGTAAGTTCCTCCAGCAAATAATACAAACCATATAAACTACCTATACCTAAAAGCACTGGACTTTTCATGATTTCCGCCTTTTGTGTGTGTGTGTGAAAGCAAAACCAAGAAGAGTACTCTAAAAACTAACATGAATATAATGTTAAAGTTACTAATTAAGGGCCAGATTCTGCCACTCTTACTCCTGATGAATATAGTTCATTTTATGAATATTGCTACTGACATCAGTGGGGCTACTCACAAAATAAGGTACTACTCATGAGTGTGGGTATCAGAATCTGGCACCAAATGCTCAAAAGATAGGGGTCAGATTTTTAGCTGGTGTAAATAGTTGTAACTCTGTTGAAATCAATGGAGCTATCCAGCTATCCTGATTTATGCCAGTGAGAATCAGGTCAAGAATAAGAAAAAGGTAAAGTTTTCATAGTTCTATTCATTTAGCCATAATACAAATGTATTGCTTTAGAAAGATGTATATTAGTATGCTAATGTTATGTTGCTAAATATCTATACCATGAAACACACAAGATATGCAATCTGGCCAAATTAGCATAACTTTGATAACCTTAACTTTAACATTGCCTGATTTCTGAGCTTTTAAATTTGAAAACCTAATGTTACACTGACATAAGTTTTTTGTAATTTTATACATACTAGAGTTGATTTTTATCTTGGGTTTTACAGCACCTTAAGCAACAAGAGAAAAAGCACTCATCTGTTTATGATAAACTTATCAGAAATACTGCAAAGTTTTCACCAACTAAGATATTTATACTGCTATGGTGGCTTGCTACAGGGTAATTCTGAGACAACAAACAGAATATTTCAAAGCCCAGATGTCCTGTTTAGACAAGGGGTTTTATATTGATTAGAATCTGCTTTCACCTAACATCATGTAGTAAATATCACAAAGACATAATTAGAAAATTTGGTACAATATTTAGTCCTAGTCCCTGTGTGCCAGAATTGTTTGACTACTGAGAAACTGGAGCTTGTTTGCATCCCAGTGTGTTGTGAAATGCAAACTTCAAAGAAAATATTATATCTCCCAACTCCAGCTCGTGAGTGTCTTGGAAGTATAATACAGAAAGGCTTAACAATCCCTGCTGAGGAAAGGGCAATTTGACACTGAAACTACTGTTAAACCACCATTGAAACACTGGTAGGCAAAGAGTGCTTATTAGATAAATATAGCTAAAGTCTCTGTAGTCAGGGAGAGAAAATGCACCCAAGTCATTGGAAATATCCCAAAGCTGGACAAATGTTTATGTTTTGTATAGGATTTAAAAAAAAATACATACATCTACATGTTTTCTTCATAGATTTTCCATCAGACTGGTCCCTCCCCTCACCATTTCAAAATAAAATGTTTTAGATTCGCAAAACTTCTGGAAGCCAGAGTTTTGGATGGAAAGGATTTTTTCATCAAATTATCAGTGTCTGAATTTCATCACAATCTGTTCAGCTGTTTAGGTTGCAGGCAGGCGTAAAATATCGTCGTGAGTGTGTGATTGTACTTCTTATACATATTGAAAGGGCTCTTCTTAATCTCCTTGATGAGGAAAACTCTGTAAATTATATGCATCTGTAGTCTCAGTAGCATCTAGGCGTGGCCTAGAAGCAAACAGAGAGAAAGTTCAGAAATCTGGGGGGCAAATCAGACCTTTCTCACCTGTTAATGATCACAGAACTTTTAGCAGCCCATTCTCCCCATGATAACAGTTTTGGATTTGGAATGACCACAGCGTTTTGCCTTAATATCTTTGGCTGGTAGGCCGTTAAACACATTTATGATTCCTGCAGTGGGAAAAAAGAAAAATAGTTGCTGAAGACCGTTCTGAATATATTTTCTTTAATCGTCACTTATGCTTCTGTCTCATCTTTTGCACTGGGTTAAAAATAGTACCTTGGATTGACAGTTGTAACACCATTTAATGTATATATATTATTGCATATAAAAACCTGCATGAAAAGAATGTCAAGGACAAGACTGAAAGCAGCTATAGAACTGGAACTCACAAATAAGACACATGACCCAAATACCTAGATCCACAAGGATGCTGTAGGATAATACTATATCTATATAATACAGTATCTGGTTATTATTATTAAATAATAATGATATTTTGCACTTATATTCCATCTTTACTATATAGAACATTTAATTTCTTTACTGTCATTAATTAGTTAATCATCCCAGAACCCTTGTGAGATAGCTACAGAACGTATTTTTATGTCCATTTTTGAAGATGAATAAATTTGCCCAATCTTGCATAGCAAGTCATAGGCAGAGTTGGGGACAGACCTGAGGGATGAAATCCCACTGACTTCAGTGTATCTCATCCTTGGGGTCAGGACTCAAAGTTCCCTACTCTAACTATTGTATGTTGAACATTTGTTGACAGTTGCTGATGCCAAGTATTAGATCAGAGGCGCTTTTACAGTAGTATTAGAAATGCCTTTAAAGAGAGTTAGAAGGAACCTCTGCCACAGAGGTATGGTAACGCTGATGTGCCACCATAGTTATGATTTTGTCAACATTTCCTTATAAACCTCTCTTTGCAGCAATTATATGGCAGCCATATTAAAAAAAATACTGTGACTGGAACTTGGCATACAGGGATCCAGGAGGGAAATTTTAGCTTTTGGAAATATGGGTTCTGATCACCATGGACAGGCATGACATGATATGCAAATATATTCTCCATATTGCACTGGAAAAATATAACCTGTGTCAGCACTATCTCATGGGACAGAGGAACAGAGATATGTGGGAAGAGGCACTCTCTGGTTTATGGAAATGAGGGGAAATACTTTATTATTTCCGGATATATCTTTTGATTAATGCTACTAAACTTGTACTGAATTCTTCTGATTTACAAGGTATCCTATCGTGCTGGGGAAATTGTATGGTGTTTTTTGGCATTCCCCATGCAGATCAGATCCTCGGCCGGTGTAAATCAGTGTAGCTCCATTGAAGTCCAGTGGAGTTCTGCTGATTTACATCAGCTGAGGATCTGGTCCTATATCATCTTTCCACAGAAGCTTTCAGCATTGTTAACCATTTGGAGAGTGAATGAATGTTTGTTTTACTTTGAAAAGTCCATTTTGTCATACCGATCAAATTCCAGATGACAGCATGAACATAAATATCTTTAAATATTTTCACCCAGGATATAGCTGGTTACTTTTCAGTGATTTTTGAATGTGGAATGCTTTATGCTATGCTCTATTCTCTTGGGCAGCAGTATGATGAAGGTGCTGGAATTCAGATATTTTAGTATCCTATCGATGTCTCAAGAGGCTATAGCAGCTGCCTTACCTTTAACCTAATAGTGACTCTTCATTATTAAGCTAAGTCAATGGACATCACTAGTAATACTTTGTTACAGTCTCTAAATATTTCTCAGTGCATCGTCATTCATGAGTCATTTGAAAGCAGAGATGTCGGTTATTACAAATGCTTCCCAGCACTGTGTTCCAGAATATCTGATTTGGAACTTGAGTCTTTATTTCTGAATTCAACTTGGAAATGATTAAAATGCCATAGTAACTTTGGCTGTCTGTAATGTTACTAATAACTAAACTCTAAATGTAAAGCAGCTTTGCAAGAGTACTCCAGTATCATGTTACAGAGAACAGACATCATAATAAAGGTACAGTAAATTTGAAGCAACTTCATTTACTTGAACCTACAGGTTAGGTACAGGAAGAAAAAAGAAAACTATTTGCTGTTTTTAGATGTGACATTTCAGTGGTGTACCAACAGAGAGAATTTTGCTTGCAGAATTCTGTGAGCAAAACACTTCTGAGAATGTATGTATACAATTGTTTAAAAAAACCCACAAGGTTACTGACACAGATGCCAATTTGGTAGGGCATATGGAACATTTACACTTGCCTTTTTCATTCTTTCTTGCTGCAGCTGGTACTGATTTAGTATGTGAAATTTTACTAGCAGGAGTGCTAATCAAGATGGAGATTCTGTGAAGATTTAGTCATTTATGTAGGGGAGAACTATGGATATCATTAAAAAGTAGGAGATCATCTATGGGAGGAACATTATCATTATCGACCTAATTTTTAAACTAAATAGAGAAAGAATGGTGCTGTAAGTATCACTTGAATAGCCGCAAAAGTACAAGTGTTTCCTTGTAATGTTCAAGCAATCTTACAGTCACTGAACAAAGTTTTGTTTAGGGGAATTTTGAATCTACTCAGACTTTGGGAAGCTGAGACCAAACCAATGGTTATTGTTCTACCATTTTTCATAGCCAAGATGATGAGCTTTTTAACACTGAGCGGGTGCAAATCGAGATGGGATCAAACCAAAAACCTGGGTCCAAATCCCAGGCCTGGGTTTGGATCACAGTGATCAGTTCAAACCTAACTGTATAACATTTGGGAAAGCTCCAATACTTACCGAGCTTTTGAAGCCCAACGTTCATGAGTGTTCAAAACCAGGCTTTTTCTTAAATTCATTATGAAGCTAAGAAGTTCAAATCTTAGATACTGATTCAGGCCCATCTATGAAAAGATTATTTTCCATGAAGAAAGTACCAAATATACATTAATTGTCCAAAGAGGGGATTTTAAATTAAATTAAAAAAAAATCATTCTAGGGATTAACTGTCCTTTCCTGCCAAGATTATTTCAGTGCAGATAGCAACAGAATCACTTCTGTATGTTAAATCTGTTGTACACATGGCTCAGTGGTAAGAAATACCTGAATAATAAAAACAGACAAACATCTTCAGCCTAAGGTAAGTAATGGTATAGTAGAAGTGGGTGAGTTTCATCCCCTGTGGAAGGCTGCCAGCTGACTGAGCCTTCAGCATCAAATTCAAGAAGAGGCATGATGGTGGCTTTGGAGTAGGCTGTGCCTCTTCCTTTACCGCTTCCTTCCCCATGTAGGCAGAGAATTTCTTGACTACAGTGAGGACTTGGGAAAGGAGGAGGCTTAGTATGACATGCTGGGTGATAGATTGTGCTCTGAAATGCTTGGGGACTTCTATCACCAGTAAATAGATAAAAACCTGCCCGGAACTATAGTGAAATTACTCTCAACTTCTCAGGCATCAACCTTCATATCTAGGCCTTTATGCATCTCTGCAGGCTACTACGCTTTGGTATAATAGCCACTGATTTCTGAGGCAAAGTATTGGGGAAAAAATGTCAGTTATTTCAAGAGTGCTAGGAAAAAGCCACACTGATTCTAGTTTCCAAGATTGTGCTGTCTACATCATGCCGGGGAAGTCAGCAATATTTCTCAGTTCAATTTTTGTTAGATAGAAAACTATTTTTCTTTAGTTATCTAATTAACAAATTGAGTTCTGAGATTATGCCGTCCTTCTGAATGGGGATGGCTGACATTCAGAGACAGTGGGCATTTGGATAATTTCCTGACAGGTTTACTGTGCATAAATAAATACTGACAGGTTTCTGTGCATAGCATTTCTGGATTTCAACTGGACATTAGCGTGGATTTTCAAAGGAACTCAACTGAGTTAAGTGCCAAACTCCCTTTGACTTTCAATGGGATTTGGGAATCTAACTCCCTTGGGCTCATTTGAGAATATCAGCCTAGATCTTCACAGTGCTTAATTTGTAACAGAAGATGTGCTGGGGCTCAAGCAATTAGGTACCAGGGCACAAGTAACTTTTTAACTTTCATAAGTGACGTGGCAAGCCCAGAGGTGCCAGGGCTATGAACTGCCAAGCCTAGAGGTGCCAGAGCTCAGCCCTGGCAAGCCCTGCCACAAATTAAACACTGGATCTTTCAGCAGCTATTAATAAAGGTTACCAGATTACCAACATTGTCCCAGTTTCACTTCTTGTTCTTATCATTAATAAAAAACTAAAGACCAATTTCAGAGATAGCAAGAACCAAACCGCTCACAAGTATTTTTAAAAGAGACATCGTGAACTTCATGGGACATAATTTAGCTCTCTTGTAGGACGAATAGATGAATCAACCTGCTAGTTCCAGGGACTCTAGGTATTTCAAACCTGATGCTTAGAACACTGAAACTATCTCCTCCAGAAGCCTCAAGCTTTTAAATACCCATGTTTCAGTAGTGTAATTACAGCCCTGCTAACTACCAACAGTAGCTGCAGATAAGGGTAAAGGTTCTGATACTTGCTCATAACCAGGGAGGAGTAGTGTGAGATTTTCTCAGCCTGCCAGAAAAGAGGAAAGAGAGCAGTGTATAACTGAGAAATCTAAATACCTTTTGGTGACTGGGACATTTATATCAGATGCTACCAGCAAAACACCAAAAAGAGGGGGAAGAACAACCCTTTATAGTCACCCTAAGCAATTCAGTAAAGTTTATACCTTAATCATCGTCAAGCCATGAAACATTTTCTCTCAACCTCCAGATCTGGCATGGCAGTTTTATTTAAGTATTACCAAAAATACTGTCCAGTTGCACCAGCTGCCACTCATGAGGCAAGGATGGGTGCCTGCAGGATGTCATTGCTCAAATGCTATTTTAAAAGGAAATGCTTGCTACATTGGGAAAGCACAAAGAAACAAAGTGCTTGGGTAGCCAAGAGGCTGTGGTAAAGGGAAAGGAGAATCGATACCTTTTCTGTGGCCTGAACAGAACATCTGAATTTTCTCCCTTGAGGGTTCTCGCCCTCTAAATGGTTTTTTAGTGCTCACAGATACAAAAGGGTTATGAAACATAAAGGAAAAGTCATCAAGTGGCCTGTCCATTTCACTGAATGAAATGGTGGCTGTAAAAAGCAAGCGTACAAGAAGTCACTATTCTGAATGGTTAACAGAATGAGCTCATCTGTGGACTGACGTTGGCATTTAAAGGTTAGTTTTCAGCAAGTTCCCATGAAGCTCTTGGCAGCAGGTGACCTCAGTGACTGTGATCTTGTCTCTCACATAATTTTCATAAAAAGCTATACTGCACCTTTATGAAACTGTTTACAGAAGAGCGAGGCGCGATCACAACTACGCTGAGGGGTGTCATACTCACTTCACCGCAGACATGTAGACCAGTGGTTAAATATTCGATTACATGTCAGTCACAGCACATTAGGCAATCTTCCAGTCTACCAGCTTTGCCTTGCCCAGCTCCAAGCTAAGTGTCATCAGGAAACAAGTAGCACTCTGAATTAAAGGGTCTGAAAAAAGATTATACTGCAGTCAATCTGCAATGGGAGCTTTAGTTCCAATATAAAATGTCCCTTATTTTCAGTTCAGTGGGTTTATTTCTTTACTTTGTTGTGCCTGGTGTAGTTATTTACACCTTGTGAAAGTGAATGTAAAGTGAGTGTGAAACAGTAGCATTCTCATCTGGTAGAGTTTTGCACTCACTTTGTACAAGTGTAAATAACTGCCCAAAGTGCAAGACTGTGGAGAATCAGGCCCCTACGGTTCAGCAGTGTTGCCAAACATGTTCTGTGTTTTCCAGTATAGTGGGTATAAAACTGCGTAACCATGGCTGAACTCAGTCTGGCCTGTCTTGCTTATGAATGACTTACTGAAAATATGTTAGGAGTGGAACGTAAGATCTGTGGACCTGTTGCCCATTTTGTCTAGGCCAGAAATACTCTGTATCAACTCCAAGAAGAAAACTACTTTCCAAAACATCAGCTCACGCAGAAAGTTCCAACTCAATTGGAACTCCGCATAGTTTGTGCTGGAGTGACTTCTAGCCTACCAAAGTCATTCATGTGCATGTTGGGAGGCATAAGCCTGGAATAGTAGGGGGTATGCCCACTGCCACCCATTGGAATCTTCGTGTCAGTTTACTTAACCAGCCTTCACCTATTTGAAACAGCTACTGGAGAAGTTAGTGGTGATATTGCCATTGTGAGTCTTGTGCTGCCTGTGCTTAGCCGGCACTTCCTGCTGGAAAAAAATTCAAAGTGAATTTGAAATGAAAGGAGACAACGCTGAAGTCACTGCGACATTCAGTAGCAGGAACATCAGCACTGTGTTGTTTCATATTCACCCTGTTTTCCAAGAAGAAGTGCAGGAGCGCCAAGACTCACAAGGCAATATCACCACTAACTTCTCAGGTGATCATGTCAAATAGATGGAGGATGTTTAGTTATACAAACGATAAGATTCCATTGGGTGCCAATAACCTCTACCCTTCCAATATCATGTTTCCCAACTTGGATGTGTGCAGCTTCAAATCTGTCCTCAGGCTCCAATACCAGAGGATTAATTGGAAGGGGAAAATATTTGACAGTGCAGAATAACTAATGACACAATAAAAGCCACACTGTACTATCAACAAAACTGGGAGTAGATTCCTGCCATTTTAAATGCATGTGTGCATATGGCTAGGGTTGAGCATATGGTGCTCAGATACTGTACCATGGTGATGAGTGGTATGAGAACCTAAATTAATAAGACCGAGTAGGTAAGGACACTCAGGCAGAAGCAGTCTGTTTCATTATTTACAAAAGAATATGTACACAATGTAGGATCTGAAGAGTACTTCTCAGGTAGGATGCAGGGGGGATCAATTGTGGATAGCACCCTCTTGTTCTTTCCCTAAATCCCCGACCAGCGACTGCATGTGCAGAGGGCATCTTCGGTGCTGATGGCAGTGTTGTTACAGACAGAAGGACCCTGTTTAATGCAGCCTGTGATGTGCCTTACTTTTTTAAAAAAGATACATCTTGACAGCTTGCCAAATACCACATCTGCCTCTCTTTGCACCTCAGAGGGTGAAGCCGAACAGCAAGGTGGTGAAGATGAGTAAACCTATCAATTAACAGTGTGGGGGCTACTCTCTCTCTTTCTGTCAAACGGCTGAAGGTGATCTCCTCCCCTGCCCTTAAAAGAAGACTCCCTGCCTGTTGGCTAGCTGGCAAATGCAATCGGCAACACCTGTGTGACAGACAGGCACAGCTGTAAGCATGCTGCTGTTGATCCATCTGTAGAAGGCACCACATGCCAGTGTTTATCTTAGAATCTTTAGGAGGAGGGGGTGGGGGGAAAGCATGTATTACACCGTTAAGGTTTCTTTTTTCCCCACCGTTCATCTTTTATTTTCCCTCTCATGTTGGTGTTTCCCCCTCCTTCTTACTAGGACTGTGTTAGTGAATACTAATGAGACAATACAACCCAAGACAATCATTGATTGAGTGAATAAATTCTTTGGGTACTGAACACCTGTGACCTGACTAACAAGGCAAGTTGAAGCCGGCTTACCTGATTACAGCTAAGTATTTTGGTTAGCACCTCTGGGTTTCCATCTCTAATTGTTGGTAATGATAACACTTGAATCATAATTTGATGGTCTGTAGGTTTCTCAGCTGTTTCTTCCCATGCAAAATAGATAATGGAATATTTTGCCCATGACACTGAGTCTATATTTTGTATGCGATACATCAGCATTGTGCAAATTTTATGAACAACTTCTATTATCTTTGAAGCCACAGAAACAACAAACAGTTATAATTATAGTCTGAAGATGCTGTAGTGTTTCAAATATGCCTACAGTAGTGGTATTACAATGAAAATGTTCTGTTTGCCTGCAGCTTTCACTGTGCTCAATGACATCACAATTATGCTGTATTTGAGCTGAAACTTCTGTCCTTAAACAGAAACAGCTTGTCTGAAACCTTTTAGGTCTTCCTTCTAATTTCTTTTGATTCTTCCTTGAGTTAAAACAGTCAAAATGGTGAATACAGTAGGATAGTGCATTTTTACAGGCTTTGTGTCTGGGCTTGATAACAGTAAGTTATAGGTACTTTGTGTGGTTGCATTTGGGAAATGAATGCATGTTATTTAAAACCTCTTTATGTGCATCTGCTACTTGTCAACTTGTGATCTTCTGATCCTTGAATATTTGGCAACCCTGTGATTTGTGATAATGGAATTATAAAAAAAAAAGTGATCAACAAAGACAGTACATTATAAATGTGCAAAGCAAGACTTAAGATGTTTGAAGAAAAATGAGCTTTAGAAAGGAGGTAATGGTATTGAAGAAATATTTGAAAAGTGCAAGCCTTTGGAAACAACCACATATCTTTAAATATGCAGTCAAATGTAAACATACCTGAGCCAGATCCTCAGATGCTGTAAATTACTGTAGCTCCATTGACATCAATGAAGCTGTGATGATTTATAGAAAAAAATTATTTTGTTTACCTTTCTGTTTTAAAGTGAGTTTTGTATTTTCTAACACTTGTTCATAAACATCAGACTAGGATCAGTTCTAGTCCCCAGTGGATATTTGTTCAAATAGCACAAAATTGCTGCAGTCTAGATCCTCAAAAATCAATGGGAGTTAGGCACCTAAATACCTTTGCAGACCTGATAATCTGTTCCAGAGAGATCCCCTGCTAGAATAGCTGGGTGGTTGTGCAGGTGAGAATAGGCCTGCGTGGTGTCGAAGTAACCAATGAAAACAATAGTGATGGTATAATGATTGAATAATGGAGCACAGTGCAGTTCAGTAAGAAATCAGAGGAGTGAGTAAACAGCTGACCGCCATGTAATAATCACTGCGATTTTGCAGCGGTTTGTCTTTAACACAATGGAGAGACATGGTCTGCTGATTAAAGCACAAATGTGAAAGTCAGGTGATATGAGTTGTAATGCTGGCCCTGCCCCAGATTTACTGAATGACCTCGGTAAAGCCACTTAACCTTTCTGTGTCTCAATGTCTCCATCTGTAAAGGGGGGATAATAAAGAACTGATGTGAGTTTTAATTCATGAAGGTTTGTAAGGTGCTTTGAGATCCTCTGATGGAAAAACCATCTTGAGAAGAGCAAATTACTGGGACCAGATCCTCAGCTGGTGTAAATCAGCATCATTACATTGAAATCAGTGGATTTACCCCAGCTGGAGCAAACCAGATTTACGATTTAAGGATCTGCCCCTTTATATTTACCAGGAGCTAGGAAATTGCCACCTCACTTTCAGGAAAGATTCTTCCTGGGAGCACATTGATACTAGCAGAGGACCCCAAGTTTATGCTGTATGTCCCCAGCTATGAGGAATTGTAAAGGCAAACTGTAGTTCAGTGTCAAAATATCTGCTAGCTCTTGTGTGGAAAAAGTGGAAAGCAAGTTAGAAGTCTTGGTTACCTTTGATTTTGCTGGCAAGGACAGAGTTAAATTGGTGTAACCCTCACTGTGGAGGCTGTTCTAGTGAGATAAAAGTGGGAACATCTGTACAGCTTCTGCTGGTAAATTTAAAGAACTGATATAGTAAAATTAGTGCAAATATTGCACATAGACCAGACCAAAAACTTTAGCACATTAAAACGAATGGACCTTCTTCTTAGAGCTTCTTTATATACAAACTGGAGCCAATTAAACTAAATCAGTATAGTTAAATTGTGGAATCCCCTGTGCAACTCCCTGTGTTATATTATATTGTTATATTGTACACATTAAAGGGGCAAGGTCAACCAATATTAACCAGGTTTAAATTATTTGAAGAGAGTCCACACACAAAATTGCACTGATTTGTACTAAACTGGTTTAAGATCACACCTATAATTAAATCCACAAACCTTTGTGCATAGTCCACGCCTTAGCTTCCAAACTCTCTACTGTCATATTACACGATAGACTGAGGTGCTGCTTATGCCACAGATAATGTGGTTGTTAATGATCAAGTTAATGTTTAAAGCCATTACTGTGCATTGACATAACTCTTGGAACATTATGCCGGAGAAGTGCACCTTTTGTGAAGCAACAAAACGACAAAATTGAAATGTTAAAAGTTGAGTGCCCGAATTGAGCGCCTGTGAAATCATTTAGACAAGATCATTGTTGTTGCCATTGTAAAAGAGCTGGAGAGTGACAGAATGAGAGAGAGAGAACAACACGACACACTGGAGCATCTTTACTGGAGGAAGATGTAAGGTAAATAGGATTCCTACTTGACTGTTCCCTCTTTCCAACCTGGAGGGTCTTCACCTAACAACAGAGCACCCTCCTCTGGTAGCTTGCCAAAGATGAAAGCCTGCATGGAGCTGTCTGGAGACTGGAAACTTTTAAGCAAGGCAGGGAAAGGACTCATTGCAATCTATCCCTACGTGTTGCTCTAATACAGGGGCAACAAACTTTGCCTAATTAAAGGCCACTTGCCCCAAACTCTAGGCAGTTGCACCTACCTTACATAAAATAAGTAAAGGGGTGGCCATCAGAGACTATAGACCCAGTGGGCAATGTTCCAGGTTGGTCTGAGCAGCTGAGACCTGTGGTGTTCACAAGCTGCTCTTTATATTAAAGTTGAGGGCAGACATAGATCACATTCTAAAACTCCATGAGCCGCATGCCACCCATGGGCCTCACTTTGCCCATCTTTGCTTTAATAAAACATAAAAGAACACAGAATTGCAGTAATGGCTTAGCCAACAGACAGACTGTTAAACGCCTGCAGTGGAGGGACACTTTAATGAGCAATATACTATACAACAAGCTTGTGTTAAAACATTGACCCACAACATTTGGTCCATAAAAAGAGTTACATTCACAGAGACTCCTGGCAGTGATAGTTTTAATGCAGGATCTGTGTCATGGTGTAAAATAAACAACTTCTGACAATACAGTAAATAGACAAAAGCAACAGCGGAAATCTTTCCATATAAAACAATGAGCATACGAACAGCTACTATTAAATAATGTTCATGTTGTTAAACAAAAAAAGCACAATGGCACAGTTTTAATGTAGAAAAATAATGTAAGTCCTTTGACATGTCAATAAAACTGGGCACCTATCAAGTTCTTGTGCTGGTGCCCATTCATGGAAAAATATTGAAGGACATATATTGCATGATGTTTCTACTGTGTAGTTGCGATCAGACCTGGGTTTGTGCTGTGCCAAAACTTTAATATTATTGTAATGGAGCTTTTGTTTGTGAATTTTTACATGCCTTTAAAAAAATTCTGCAGCACAGAAATATTGTTGTAGAGTCATTAAATTTCCCACAGTGTTATAATAAGATCAGATCCATTTTCTGCCGGTGAGTTTGGCTGTGTTAGCAGCAACAAGATCCAATATAATTAGAGATAGGCAAACTCAGTCTGTAATATTCACTCCATCTCAAACCTTTTATTTTTGTTTTCAGGTCTGGAGGAGTTAATACAAGGACATTGTGCCCACTTTCATTTTCCCTCTCCTGAATTCACAACACTTCTTCCCTCCAACCCTTCAATAGACTGTGAAGACTTCACCACTCTTCCTCTTTGTAACCCTCTAAATGGCCTGCAAATTTTTCTGATAGGATTCTATTTCTCTCCCAATAACTCTCCAGTAAGCCCTGGCACCTCCCCCAAAGATCGTTCAATGTGTTCCCTGCCTCCTGTAACCCTTCAACTCAGAATATCCTGCTCTGGGTTCACTAGTCCCACATGGTATGGGATCTGAACTGCAGTCCGAGCACATAACCAAAAAGTGCATGAAATTGGAATTCAGCAGGGGCCAGGGCCAATGTGTAGATTCCTAGTAATGCTAGATTCTGCGTGGTATCTACAATGGTGGGATAGATGTTTTAAGGACAGGAACCTATTTATAGGTCACAAATTGGGAGAAAGATAGGACCTATATATCTGTCTTATCTATTCTTTTCTAATATGACCACCATTATAGTATCAAATTACCATATAGATAATTAAGCGAAACATGAGTTCATGCAGAGTGGACCATACTCTCTTTCACTTTCTTATGTTATGCAGCTTTATGATGTGTTTGGTTTTTGTTATGTTCCAGGAGAAGCATTGTTGGTCTATCCTGCTATCTTAATTGTGGAGGGAAGTCCTGAGCAGGGTGATGTGCTTTGCACTGTGCCCTAAAAATATGAAAAAGTTGGGATGCATCCTCTTCTCTGGAAGTGTGAGACTCTACAGGCACAGGAAGTGCCCAGCCTCCAGTCCTGAAGGTCTGATCCTGGAACCATCAGCCATAATCATAGACTCATAGGACTGGAAGGGACCTTGAGAGGTCATCTAGTCCAGTGCCTTGCACTCTTGGCAGGACTAAGTATTATCTAGACCATCCCTGACAGGTATTTGTCTAACCTGCTCCTAAAAATCTCCAATGATGGAGATTCTACAACCTCCCTAGGCAATTTATTACAGTGCTTAACCACCCTGACAGGAAATTTTCCCTGTTAGATTCAGCTGCTGCTGTGGGTCATATAGAGGCTATGGAGGCTTTAAAGATGAGAACCAGGATTGCATAGCTGATCTGGAATTGGAGAGGATGTCAAAGTGAGATGCACCAACATCATGTGTTTTCAATGGTTTGACCCACCTATGTAGAGGTAAGCTGCTGCATATTGGCCACAAAGAAGCTGCATCTGGTCCTTCATAGATATTCCCTGCAGTATGTTAGAACAGAGGGGAAGAAAGCATGGATCACCATCTGAATATGAAAAGTTTCAATCTCCTGACTAGTGTAGATGGAACAAGGCAAGGAACAAGCCAATACCATCAACTGAGAGTCTAGGGGCAGTGATGCATCCATCAAGGGCCCAAGGAAGTGAACTACCATGACAGTCTTAGGGCAGCTGGACTCAGTGGAAGGTGAGGTTATGGCTCCTTCTGGTATCTAAAAGAATTTTCCCATTCCTGCCAGCATCATTTCCATTTTACCTGAGTTGAGCTGGAGCCACCTGCTTTTCATCTAGGTGTTTGGGTTTTTTCCAGCCTGGGGCAGCTGGGTAATGTCTACGTTTCATGAGATAGTAATGCAGAGCTGGGAGTTATCACCATATTGCTGGCATTGAAACCCATAGCTTCTCACTATCTCTCCTTGCAGTCTAACTTGTTTATTGGAAATGAGAAGGATTCTGTGGGCTAGAGCTCTCAAGGGAATGGGATCAACTTCCCATTGTATAACCTAGGATCTATCTTAAAAGAAGGGATGAAGCTTGCTTAGTACTGCTCTGTTCAGCCCTGAAATGCCTGTAAGCAAGATGCAAGTAATTATCGACAGTGTCAAAAACTACTGTGATATCTAGCAATATTAGAATGGACATTTGTCCCCTGTCCATGGCAATGAGGAGACTTTCCAGCACTTCAGCTAGGAGAGTTCTTGTATCATATCCCAGCCTGAAGTCTGACTGGCAAAGGTCAAGGATATTGGAAGAAGTCAAGTGCTCCTTAAGTCTGATTAAGGCCATCTTTTCAATAGCCATATTGATAGGGAAAATTAGTGAGAGGGTGGCTGGACCATTTGTGTAAAAAGAGCTCAGCTGGTGCTCTAGAAACCTATGATAGTTTCAGGGACTGATAAGATGCCATATTTGAAGGAGGAAACTAAAGGGAAAACTGAGAGCTACCCTGGACAGTTGTGGAGGAAGAGGAAAGAGTTGTGGAGATGGGGAAAGTCAGTGGCTATTGCTGGCTTGGAAAGACTCTGGGAAGGAGAGTCTTAACATGCTGAGTAAGCATCCAAAGTCTCTAAAAATATATTTTGTTGTTGGGTTTGTCCATCACGGTGGCCTCAAATCCTGGGTCCATTCAGATGTTGAGAAACAAGCAGTAACTGCTCATCCATATTGCCCTATTTCAGGGGTAGGCAACCTATGGCACACGTACCAAAGGCAGCACGCGAGCTGATTTTCAGTGGCACTCACGCTGCCCAGGTCCTGGCCACCGGTCCGGGGGGGCTCTGCATTTTAATTTAATTTTAAATGAAGCTTCTTAAACATTTAAAAAACCTTATTTACTTTACATACAACAATAGTTTAGTTATATATTATAGACTTATAGAAAGAGACCTTCTAAAAACGTTAAAATGTATTACTGGCACGCAAAATCTTAAATTAGAGTGAATAAATGGAGACTCGGCACACCACTTCTGAAAGGTTGCCGACCCCTGCCCTATTTAATGTACTGTATGAGACTGCCCTCTTCCAGCCCCTCCCGCCCCCTTATTTTTTGAAAGGCCAAAGTGTTTGTTTCTGAGCGGTAATAAAAATAATTAGAAACCACACAAAATCCCTTACATGTAAATACAAGCAAACCCAAACAATAGGAACACCCTGTCCCCATTCCACAAACAGCTTATTGATTGGGATTGGCTTTTATCCAAACAAATATCGCTCCTGATAGATGGGACCTATGCTTTGTGTTTCAGCCCAAAGGGAATTTCAGGCCTAAAAATAGGGCTTTCTAAAGGAAAGTGCAGATGCAGCCTTCACTACAGTAGAGCTTTATGAATGGAACACTCTAATAAGTACCACAACTAGTCATCACATCAGAATTACAGTGCAAAGTATGTCTGTGCACAGGTCACTGCTTTTTATGAACACGTTCTAACATCTTATAACAAATGGGAAAAGTAGCCCATTTTGACCTTTGAAGCCTGTTGCAAAGTCATTGCTGAGATATTATTTGAGTAGCTTGAAGTAGAATAATGTTCAACTCAGCTTCCTGGAGCTGCATTTGAAATGCAATTAATTGACTGCTGTTAGTTGTCAATTAACATTTATTATCAATTAGTTCATCAAATTGATTAGTTGGCAGGACCTTAAAGCCTAAATGCACTCCTTTCCATTATAAATATGTCTATAAGAGTAAAAGCTACTCACTAATTGATGTCAAACTGAAACTGCTTATGTTGGTCAAGAGACGAAGCACATTGTGTTTTTAAAATCCATATTAAATGAATTTTGCAGAAAATACATTAGTGTCACATTTAAAAAAAAACACTATATCTTTGGTGCATGTGAGTTTGCAAGCAAATTTTTTCAAGTCATTAGGATATGTAGCCCAGTATGAGAACTGAAGGTAGGAAAAGTTTTTTCCTGATCCAAAAAGGTGACACTTCTAATCTAACTGGTATACATTTTACTTCATTAGCCTACCTTTCAAAATGGCTTGTGGAATAAATATGTGACATGAAAGCAGTTCAGACTTAGCAGCTTTCCCATGAAATTATTTACATTTCCTCCCCTGCACTCCCCCTTCCTGCCCCTACAGGTTTGCCCAGGGTTCAGAAGGGCAGTTCTTCCATCACAGGCTCTAATCAGGATTACTAAAGAGGGTCTCTTTGTTCCTGAAATGTGGATAGTGATTCCTAGCTGAGTGCTGTCTCAAAAACAAACAAACAAACAAACAAAAAAAAAGGAGGGGCAGGGTGGGGAGAGTGAATATTAAGGGAATTCTTTTCAGTTTCTTATTTTTACAGGCCAGTATGCTGTTCATTCAGGAAATATGTTCTGTGAGATCCTTATTATGGGGAGGGGGAAGTGATATCGGAGGACTTTTACAGGAGCCACTGCTGTTTGAAGTGTAAGTTTAAGTGGAGTCTTCGCAATGGCTGCCACAATTGACTCTCCCCTCCCTGCAGCCTAGGGCTGAGGAGCAGATAAAATTGTGAAGAGTATCCCTTAACTTCTTACACGCACAAAATACCTGAGAAGGGCTCTTCACTTTCATTGCCTTTGTGCAACATGATTATTCCTGCCTCCCCCAAAACTGTGACCTAAATATGGCTGAAAGACACAACATGTGACCTGCTTAGTGCTGCCTGTCATGGCCTGGAGCCACAGCAGGAACTCTATTAGTGGGAACAGCACAGATGCTACCAGATGGCCAACATATTGTCCAGAGATGACCCATGTATAATTGCAGAAAGTTCAATACATTCAGGTTTTGAATTTAATTGCATTGACCACCTTAGCTACTGCTGCTACATGATTTAATTTATTTAAGGTGGATACTTACTTTGAGAGAGAGGGAGAAATCTGCATGCTTTTAATTTCACAGATTTTCTATTCCACACAACGTAACAGCCCAAACTCTGTATTTACAGATGTGCCAAACTGCATTCAGGTAGTCAAGGAATGATGGAGACTTACCCTTTCACTTTCTGCAATTGATTTAGATAAGATACTTGGAATCAAATTCAGCAGACTTTACTCAAGCAGATAACCCACTGAAGTCAGTGAAACCAAACAATGTGAAACACCGTTGAAGTACGTGAGAATTTGGCTTAAGTAAAGATTGCAAAATGTAATCCTTGATTTTTAACTGAAACAGGTATATTATTAGAGAGAAAGGGTAGTTTTGTTAAGACACTGGACTGGGATTCAGGAAATTAAGGTTCAGTTTCCTTCTTTCCCACAAACTTTGTGACCTTGGGTAAATTACTTGATCTCTCTGGGCCTGATCCAAAGTTCAGTAGGTTTTAGATCAGGCCCTGAGTGACTTATCTCCTCTCAACTTCTCTCTATCTAGTCTATTTAGATGGCAAACTAATAATTGTGGAGGGCTGTCTTTTAAGAGGTGCATGTACAACATTTAGTGTAATGGGACCCATTCTAGGTTGGGGCCTCTGGGTGCTGTTGTAATCCACATGATAATATATATGTTCCCAAACACACAATTTCTGACCTATTACCACATTTTACCCTGGAGTATGTCACATTGTATCACATTACACATCTTTGTATTCAATCTTATTGTTGATTCACTGGATGTCAGTCAGGACACCGGCAAAAGCAGCCAATGTGAATCATCACTAGATGACTTAATATTCACATTATTTTTGTTTCATGTAATAAAGAGATCAGCTGAGACTTGGGAATGGCCTAAACCCACAAAGCTCAGATCCGCATCCAAACTTTCAGGTAGTATTTGGAACTGGGATTTTATTTTGCCCCGCTGGAGAAAAGAGGGGCTCCCCTCAAAGTCCAGCTCCAGATCCCACTCTGCTGCTAAATGTAGTGGTGATGTCTTCAGATTCTGGTGTGGCCTCATCCCTACCAAGAATATGACAGTAATTTCCCTTAGGCATAATAATCAAACTTGTAGTTACCATGCTTTCAGAAACTTTTTAGTTTATGGGAAAACTGAAATGGTATCTTACTTAAGAAACAATGAAGAAGTGTGGTTTCAGTTTCTTTTTTTGGATATTGCTCTTTTTTTCATGCTGTCACTAATCAAATGCAATCACCACGGCATGTGTTATTGATTTTGTAATTGCTTCTTGAATGGTTTGGGCCCCAAGACTGTTACACTGTGTGAGGATGTCATTTGGGTCATATGTAGGCTAATGGATGACTTATTTTATTAAGAAAACCCTCCAACATACTGTATGTTTTGGATAGTTAAATACCAAAGACCTTCTGTCAGAAGGCTCAGTTTCTTGTCTTATTCCCTTCGATGTGACCAGACAACACTCTTTCATTTGAAAAGCTTACCCTCTATTGTACTGTGTTTTAACAATACTGTAAAATAATGTTGTGAAGGCTGTGGTTCTTCTCATACTGTAGTTCTAAAGTCCTACAAATATAACTCACGGTTTGGTGTCTAGATCCTGCAGCCACAAATTCTTAAAATAGACATAGGGCATGTCTATGCTGCAATGTAAGCGCAGGCCCAAGCCTAATTCCCCTTCTGTCTATGCATAAATTGCAGTAACCCAGGGGTTGGACCCAGGTTCCCAAGACCCCATGGATGTGGAGAGTCTGAGCCTGGGTCAAGCCAGGACCCAAGGTTCAAGCCGTATTGCTTTGTAAACACTGCCCCACTGGACTTAGCCTCTGAGTCTACACTTCAATACAAAACCTGTGGCTGGCCCATGTCAGCTGACTTGGACTTTCGGGGCTCAGGCTGTGGGGCTGCAAAGTAGACATTGGGATTGTGGCTGGAGCCCGGGCTCTGGGACCAGCTCCCCTCATGGGGACTCCAGAGCCTGGGCTCTAGCCCAAACCTGAACATCTAAACTGCAATTTTGTAGCCTCACAGCCCGAGCCACAAGACCCTGAGTCAGTTGATATGGGCGAGCCATGGGTTTTTTCTTGCAGTGTAGACATACCATTGGAGTCCACCAACCCCACAGGCCTACTTTCTTTGTCCTCTAGACAGTCAAGTTTGATGGACAGTCAATTTTTTCCACACTGCGTCACAAATAAAAAGTTAGCGCGGCCACGTTTTGGGAGGGTGCTAGGAAGTCTGGCATATGAGTGGTTGGATTTGGGCCTGCATAATCCAGTGTAGACACTGGAGCCCCATGTTGTGACCCAGGGTTCAACAACTCCTAATCTGGAGTTGTAAATGAGTGTAGACACTCAAGCCTTAGGTTAACAAATTCAGGGTCTTCTAACTTGAGTTCTGGTAACCTGGGCTTACATTGCAGTGCAGACATACCCACAGCCCTAGCTTCTATGGACTGGCTAAGCAGCACTTTGTGCACATCTGGAGATAGGGCAAAAGTTCCCCTGGTCCTGCATAGATCAGCCTGGTGGCTGATCTATTTATACCAGCTACCAATAGTCCAATGTGTGTAGGATCAGGAACAGGGAGAAGGAGGGGTGAAGGAGCTGCAAAAATAGTCCTACACCACTGAGGATTGCCATATGCGGAGGGAATCCTCTGGTTAGCTAAGGTGGAATTTAGACTGCTTTGCAACACCAGCCCAGAAAAAAGCAGCTTTGCTACCCTGGAAAATCCAGCCCACAGTTTGAGATGTAGCTCAAAATATTTTAACATGGGGGATTTTCACCTCTTGAACACGCAGGCCATATTCTCCAAAGGTATAAATTAGCACCATTCTTTTACCTTTCATAGAGCTATGCTTATTTACACCTCCTGGATATCTGTCTTATTCTGTTTTTCCTTTCTTTAAGGGCCTAATTCAAAAATGCAATCAGTTGGAGTCTCTTCATTGATCACAGTTGCTTTTGGATCAGGTCCTGAGGATCCAGCTTATTGGATTCAATGAACAGAATAAGTTCTAAAATATTTCTAGAAACTATGTTGGCATAGCTCTATTGATTAAGAAGCTATGCTGATTTACACCAGCTGAGCATTTGGCGTGTGTGTGTGATTTATCCTAGTGTAAATCCAGAGTAACATTTGGAATCACTAGACTTCCTTTTAGTTTACAGTGAAGTAACTGGAAACAGAATTTGACTTTTCTATTTTTCAATGATCAGTTATATGTTTTTTTATTCTTTCAATCACAATTAGAGGGGAAATATCCTTATTAGAAGAGATCACTTTTAAAAAGCAGAAAGGCATGTGCTTTCTGGAGCTATTTGCATCCCCAAAACTTGCTCTTTATTCATCTCTCTCATTTAGCTAAAGCTGAAACAAATGAAATTAATTACTTTTGAAGTTGGATATCACCTTTTTGAGCTTTATGAGCCTACTTTTCTGAAATTAGAAATTGCCTGTGTGGAATGTTTCTAGCTCAACTGCTTCAAACAATCGCAGTCAGGTAAGTGCTTTGTAAGCATCATTTGTGTAAGCAGCAGGGAAATCCAGTGGCCTGTAGACTGATCCCAAGTGGATCTTTCCCTATTATGGAATCATTCTGTCCAGATCTTTTTACTTAACTATGATTGTCTGAATCATGGAGTTAGCTAAATATAAATAACTGTGTTGAACTGCAGTTTCCCTCAGACTGTATACCAGCTCAGAATGCTCTCAATTTAAGTTCCAAAAGAAGTTGTGAACACCTGCAAATATTAAAGATCAGATTTTAGGTTAATGTTTTAATGAAAAAAATCTGTGTTCAAAATTTCTAATTTGGGATGCTAAAAATAAGCCCCTAAATAACTTCATAGACTTTAGTGGGTGAAAATCAAATTATGGTGCCCAAGTATGGATTTAGGGGCCTAACTTTCAATATCAATGTTTGGAAATTTTGGCCTAATTCTGCAGGGTCCACAGACCAGAAAAACTTTAACTGAAGCTTTGGAACACTGATGTTGCATGTAGTTTTTTAATCTTAGATTCAAACTTTGCAGGCTATGGTCCTGATCCTGAGTGAATCAATGGGACTGCGCATGTGAATAAGGACTCCTCATGTAATGTTTGCTGGTGAAGGCCCTAAGCACAGCTCTAATCGTGTGGAAGACTATTTAACTTGTAAAACATATCAAGACCAGTTTGTACCAAATGTGTGCTTATGTCATGCATGCACCTTTATAACAAAGGATGGAATGGTCCACCTTAATTTTAGATAGGTAGTAGTTGCAATTATGTCAGCTACTTAAATTTATTTGCAGGCAGTCAATTCATATTGATCATAACTCGACCTTACAATGACCTTGAGCAAAGGTACTCCTCGGCTGTTATAAATATTGTGATCAATACTGGAGTGCAACTGACTACACCTAGTTACTGATAAATGAAGTAAAAAAGTACACTATTTTCAGAAACAAAGATAATTGCTCATTTAGTCAACTGTTTGCAAAGGTTTAATATTGATATGTGAAGCTATAATGACATTCTTGGGCACTTTAAAATTGTGGGAAACAATAGGGTGCAGAGCCAATGTAGCAAATTAAGGCAAAAGAATCATTACTTCCCCACTTCAAATGAGAAATTTCTTGATATTTATGACAACAATGCAGATAACAAATACATTCACTTAGCAGTACTTGTTGGCGATGGCTTGTATCAAACTACTTCTTTTCTTTATGCGTGAACCTGGTCTAGTGAAATAAAACACCATATTACTGTACATGGAACAAAGACTTTAGTACCACTTCTTTTACTCTAGTGCCACTCGCCTTTGTACATTTGTGCCTGAATTAAATTGCACATCCCCAGGTATAACTAACTGTAATCATGAGGAAGAGATCATTTTGGTCTCAGCACATCTGCTACATGTTGATACATTTCCCTACACTGACTAAAGTTAAAAGGAAGAATGTTAGAGAAGTTCTCCCCGGTTGTTCCTTTCACTTTGTTCAGAATTCCACTGAGCAATGCACTGGCAACTTAAACTGAGACAAAATAGAAGTCCCTGGGCAAAATGGTAACAGGTTCTGTTGCTAACTGAGAGACCTGAGCACAGGAGCTGACCTCCTAGACACGACATCCAACTGTCAAATTCTGTCTGGGGAGACATTTATTTTGAACAAGGTAAACCTGCTTCTCCCCCAAATCCACTGGTATCTTCCTCAGACAGGCTGCTGTCACTACGACTGATGCCTGGGGCTGAGATGCTAAGTGCACTGGATACTCTGGGGCATCTCAGCTGTGGAATGAAGTGAGAGCCAGTAGCACTTACAGCAGCAGGATTGCAGGAGCATTTCTTTGTCCCCTATCAGCTACCCTGATAAGCCACAGAAGTTTTCTTTTCCTTCCATGCTTTTTGCAGTTCAACTTGTATTTAAACCCATTTTATAGTTACATCACAGGGTTTTTGGAAATAGATGTTCACATCTGTGACATACTTTACTAAAGACATTAATTAAATGATGAGAGATGGTTAATGCTCCTGAAATCAGAAACAGGAGGCAAAACATTCTCCAGATCCAGACCTCCCATCGACCTCTCTACTGCTTAAATGTTTTCCTCACACACTTACTTTTGTCTCTTGATCCCTGGAGTTAATCTGATCATATTTCCTACACCCCATACACTAGACCTTTTTGCACACTTACGTTTTCGTTTTTCTTACAGTGAGCAGTGTTGGGAGAAAGGGGTCAGGAGGAGAGGAAAGGAGGGGAGAGGGGCTGGGCAGCAACCAGGGAGGGCAAGCACAGGAGCTGGGCAGTGGGGTCAGGCCAGCAGTAGAGGGAGCACTGCTCTGAACATTTCAAGTGGAATGAAAAAGTATTCTTTAAACCAGACCCTGGCATCTTTAGTTGGGCACCAAAAATTAGTTGACACTGATGACTTTGACCTTGATCTCTGCATCAATTCCTCATTTGTAAAATGGAGATAAAACCTCCCTCTTCATTTCACAGGAGTGTTGTGAAACTAAATGAATTGATGTAAAGCGCTAAGATTCTACAATGAGAGCACCATAGGAAAGCCGGAGAGGAAATTTAAAATTCTGTCTTCAGAGTAGTGTGCAGTAAATAGGGCCTGGTGACTTCCAACGAGGGTAAAACAAAATAATGACTAGCTGTTCATTTAGTGAGCACTGTCCATCCTGTGCACTGAATGAGACCAGTGTCCTGTGGAAAAATAGCGTGTGATCGTGCAGTTAAAGACCGTATCATAACTCAGACACACAAGGGGGCTGAATTAAGGCTTTATGGGAGACCTTAATTCCGCTTTTGAGTGCTGAACTTTACAGCTGTAACATTCTTTTAATGTATTTTTTGAGTGTAATACACAGTGTGATGAGTCATTCTCTGGGCACGCCCTTGAGAATGATCTGGAGGGAAAGAGATGGAGGCCAGACATCAATGTCATCCTGGGAGAAGTGGGGACTGAGATCAGCATCTATCCAGTAGGGGGCACTATGTGATGATTCCAGAATTAAGAGGAAGGGGACATAAGGTTAGAGGGGGATCAGGCACAGGAAATGACAGGCAGATGGTTGGTGAGTAGCAGCCTGGGATCTGGCTGTGGATAAGTAGCCACACAGATAGAGCCTAGGAAAACTGATTCTCAGGTGGGCAGATCTTGTATGTATGAGGGAAAGAGACTTGGCTAGAGCAGGGCTGAGAAAAGGAAGGCTGCCTGCAAAGGTGGCATGCGTCTGCACTAGGAGAGGTCTATAGGACTCACTGAGAAGCAGTCATTCCAGCCCCTGAGCCAAAGGAATACTGCACATTCCTCTGTACATGAAGCCACTTGGCATCTTTGGAATATGATCTTTATTCATCCATGAAAATAAGCAGTCATTGCATATTTGAGAGAAAATGCTTACCTTAGCTGCCATGGGTAAAGTTCTGTTCTCAGCTATCCTGATGTAATTCAGAAATAACTCTGCTGAAGTCAGTGGAGTTACCCCATATTTATACCAGTGTATCTGAGTTCACAATTTGTCCCAGTATATGAAGATCACACACACAGACAGGACCCCTTGGTTCAAAGGTCTTATGATGCAAATGATGTAGGGGGACAGAGGATCATGATAGGTAAAAACACCCAACAGCCTTTTATTCTAGTTGGGATGGTGAAGAGTGAGCCAGATGAAGTTAGAGTGGTTTCCAAACATCTCCATTCACTACCAGTATTTGATTAAAGTCTTTAATTTCATTAGACAAACTGATTTTTCCATGTATTACTCTCTCCTTTTAATAGGTAAATTACAAGGGATTTGACTCATTACAATATTGATATGCTTGCTGTCTTCAAATGGACACCAAGCACAAGGCCTCAATCTAGGTTGGGCCTGTTAAGACGAAACCGGTGTGAGAAAAGATGCAGGGTTTCAAAATAAAAGCTTCCAAGAGACCTTCCCACCAAAACGTCTGACATTCATCACATTTCATATGTACCTAGACTGCTTTGTGCTGCTTTGTGTTTTACTCAAGGGGTGCCTGCAGCCAAAGCAGATCGTCCTGTGATCTTGTCAGATTTCACAAGGTAAGCAGTGTCAGGCCTGGTTAGTATATGAATGAGAGACCTTGAGGGGGGAAAAAACCCAACAATATGATGCTGCAGGAACCAGTATTGGTGATTGAATAGGCAGCACTCTTACATGTGAGTTATTATTGAATTGATGCCACAGCATGGTGACAAGGCCACAGTGCTATAGATTGTACCCACGTCTGTATGAGACAACAGAGGTCTGGACTACTTGTGGTCACTAAAGATCGCAAGGCTCTTTTCACAAGTGATAATCCTGGACTCCTACCTAAATTCTTATGTTGGTGACTACATTCTGCCACCTTAATTTCCCTCCTGTCAGTTGGACCCAGTATTCTGTATGACATGTACTAGACTCTTAGTGTAGTGTGCTGTTAAATACTTACCTTTCTAATAGCTGACATATTCCACTCCAGAAGTGGCTGCATTTAATTGATGAGTGATTTGTATGTATATGTAGCATACAGTGTGTGTGTGTGTGTGTGTGTGTAAAAAATACATGTGTATACAAATATGGCTTACTTATGCAAATCCTTACTCAGGTGAGTAATGCTTACTTGTGAATAATTTCATGGACTGGGCCTACACATATGATAACAAGTATCTATGTGTATCATAGTAAGATTTTTTCAGAATCAAGTATAGTTTGAACAATACTATGGGATGGAAGCTATTATATAACTCTGATAAAGGCCCCGATTCAAAAAGGTACTAAAACACATTCCGAAATTCAAGCATATGAGTAGTTTCATTGATTTCAGTGGGACTGCTCATATGCTTACAGTTAGGCACATGCATAAGTACCCTTTTGAATCAGGGTCACTATTATTTATTATTCTCATTAGACTATATTATGTAAATCAATTAAGCATCAGTACCAATATGTTTTAGTTTTAAACTCACTTCATTCCCATGGTATAAAAGCCACACTACATTTCTTTTACACGTGGTAAGGCAAAATAATGCTGAAGGAATGATAAATCTAAATACTAATATGGAGGGAAAATTCAAAATCATATTGGACATTCTGTAGTTTTCCTGTGTAATTCTGGAGAAAACTAAGCTGTTAAAGGATTTTTGATAAGGAGATAAGAGTTCAGATTTTCAAAACTTCCAAAATTAGAAATGGATTACTTTAGATACATGCGTACACATCATCACGTACCTGATAAAATCCACTATAGTGCATGCACAAGCATGATGACTGATTTTATGAGCGAGAAGGTACTGCACATCCATGAACATGATTTAGCCCTCAGAGATTCACGCATACTGATGTTAAAAAGCTTGAAATCAAAGTAAAATCAAAATCGTGAGAGCCTGCAGTCAAAACACCTCAGGCTGAGATTGCATCATGCATCATAAATGAAGCTGGGTTGTTGCTTGGTTTGCAGACCGCCGGTGAAAGTGTAGCTGCTGTGGGAAGTAATGCGGGTGACTATTGTCTAGGTAGAATCCTTTCCTCTGAGTACAGCTGGGAGAACTTTTTCTCAAATGAAAAGTTTTTTGTTGTTGAATGGTCTTTTTACAAAAACAAAAAACAAAAAATTGGCTTTTTTAAAAATCAAAGTTGTTATTAAAATGTTTGTGGAAATGGTTAAAGTTTTGCTTACCAAAAACCTAGGTTTTGAACCATGCCCCATCCATTACACTTTTGATAATGCTTTTGATAAAATGATAAATTAAAAATGTTGTGAAAAAATGAAAAATGGGTTTGTTTTGAACCCGGCAAAATGGAAACAACTTTGAAATATCATTTTTTTTGCATTTTTGATTTTTTTTCCAACCAGCTCTGCATCTGAATAAGTATTAGTCCAGTGCCTTAGCATGGCACTAGGGGACGCTATCTGCTGGATTTGCCAAGTAAAAACAAGATGTTGATTTCTTTTTCTTATTAAAAGTCCAACAATTCAGTAAAGATAGGGTTATTAACCTTTGTGCCCTGGTCAGATTTTAACTTGGGCTTATGACATTCTGCCCATCCCCAGAATGGTGGATGCTTCACCTCAAGAGGCAGCTGCATTTCATTGCTAAATGAAATGATCCATGGTAGAGTTGGTATATCTGTTAAAGTTAATAAACGTTTGGGGATCTTTGGGGATGATATATACTATAATAAAACATTCAAAGCATTAGAGGAAAACTGATCTGACTTTCCTATGCCCAGAAATTAACTAAAGATTTCTTATAAAAGTCATTGCCCAACAATGCCTTTTTAAAAACAGCATGGTATGGCAGACAAAGTATATTTCCATACTGTACATACCAGGATACAATTTATCTCTACAAAAAATGACATCTGCATTTTTTAATGAGTGCTCTCCATGTATTTGGTACTATAAAAACCTCAAAAAAAGACACAGTCCTTGCCCCAAGGAGTTTACAATCTGAGACCCCAATCCTGCAATCAGATGGGTTTAAGTGGCACCCCAGCAAAATCAGTGGTGTTCTGCATGGCCACAGGGGTCTGCCCCATGGCTCCAGTTACACAATCAGGGCCTCCATAAGTACATGTTGCATGTTTATTTATGTCATAATAGTCATAATTTTAGGGAATATTTTAACAAGCCCATGCCCTTTTTCCTTCTGGACTTTTACATCCTCAAACAGTCCTCTCCAGAGAAAAATGTATCTGCTTAACAGAATTGAAATGAATTATGTTAATTTACCAGCATAGAAATGAAATACTTCCAGTGGTTTTGCTATTCATTAGCCCTTCTGTTAAAAAGTAAAGGTCAGTTTACAATTAGGATCTCTCGTAATAGAGCGGCAAAGTGATGTAGTGCTCATTGGGGTGATGTACACAGGAAAAAACATGGATGATGAGCCAAGTATTAAGGATGAGCTTTAAACTTGTAGCATTCCTTCTTCTTTTTTTTAAAATCCAGGCTTATTTCTGATTTACGTATTTCAAAGCTCACAGAGCCAAAGGAGGAAGATTTTCTAGCAGTGGGGGGTTAGCCTATTAAAATTCATCATGATTCTCTTTACTGAAAGGAGTAAACAAAAATCAATTTTCTTTAGTAAATTTTAGTAAAGAAGTTGGCTGAGTTGCAGGTTCATCTAGGGCAGACCTAGTGGATCTTATGAAACGTTTACCAAAGAATTCAGAAATACAAAATTAGTCTCTGGATTTGTGCTGGAAATGGCCCACCTTGATTATCATACACATTGTAAGGAGAGTGATCACTTTAGATAAGCTATTACCAACAGGAGAGTGGGTTTGTTGGGGGGGTAGAAAACCTGGATATGTGCTGGAAATGGCCCACCTTGATCATCATACACATTGTAAGGAGAGTGATCACTTTAGATAAGCTATTACCAGCAGGAGAGTAGGGTGGGGGGGGGAGGAGAAAACCTTTTGTAGTGATAAACACCCATTTTTTCATGGTTTGTGTGTATAAAAACATCTGCTGTATTTTCCACAGTATGCATCCGATGAAGTGAGCTGTAGCTCACGAAAGCTTATGCTCAAATAAATTGGTTAGTCTCTAAGGTGCCACAAATACTCCTTTTCTTTTTGCGAATACAGACTAACACGGCTGTTACTCTGAAAATTAGTCTCGCCTCCGCTTTTCAGTTAGGGAGGAGGGGAAATAAAGGGGATAGAAATGTAAAGGATGTCAAAACTTTTCAACAGAAAGATGCAGTCCTGTAATTATCTGACCAAACCAATGTAATTGTATCCATTAAACTAATAGAAAACTGTTGGGTTACGGAAAAGATTGGATTGTCTTTCAGGGTCACAGAAACCAAAGGTGTAGATAAACAATACCAACCACGCTCCTCCCTTCACACCATGCCTCTTTGCTCATTCTTTGATGGAGATGCGTTTTCATAAGTATATGGAATCTACATACAGTAACTGTGTCTCTTTGTTTTTTGCCAGTACTATCCCAGGACAGGGCATTGGGTTTCTTTGAGCCCAAGGGATTAAGCCAGCACAGCCCCTCCTATTTGAAGCATATGATATTGATATCAGTGTTTTTGGTAAAGTAGGGATTCTAAAATGCACATATCACACAAGGCTCCATAAAGTCTATGCTCTGTAGAGATGTATAGGCAGGGGTGGAAAAGAGCCAAGAAAGGTTTCTGCTCTGAAAAGCAAGTATTATGTAATGGGTTAGATTTGTTTCAGGGCCTTCTATTTAATATTTGGTGTGTTTCCACTAAATATGGAAATAGGTTTGCATTTCAGACCATTTTGAGGTTTGTTCTAACCCCTAATCATTTGGGTTGGTTAAGAAGGTATAGGCAAATACAGACAGGGTTGCTTATTCTTAAACATTTGGAGTTGGTTTTCACAGAATTCTTCCAGCCAGGACAGTGTCCAAATCGTACTGTCTTTTAGTCTTCCATACAATATTTTTACTGTGTTAAGTATAATGAAGAACTCATGCAAAAATCAGATTGTCTTCTTCTTAACTCGAGAAATGTATTACGGTCAATTTGAAGTCTTCTAAGACTTATATAGCTTTGTGGAAATTGGCAATGCTTACAGAAGATATCTTGTCACAGAGTAGCCTGTTAATCTACTGATTCCTATTTTAAACAAAATGTATCTTGCTTTCTGTAGCAACTATGATATTTTCAAAATTGTTTTAAATTAGTTTTAGCATGATCCTAAAAAAAGCTGACATAGCTGTGCTCGGATCATGCTAAAACGGAACTAAAGGCACGTTTACACATATGCTGTATATTAAGCTTAACCAGGTTTACGCCCCTTTCCTTTGGTTTTTGGAAGAGTCCCACACTGTCACATGTAAAGGGACATTTCAGCACTGATTTTTCATTTTCATGAGATTAAAAGTGAAACATGTAACCACAAAGCTGGTTTATGTCATCCCCCTGTTGGAGCCAGCAGTCATGCCAAAAATTAGATATTTGATAGGTTTGTGAGAGAAACAGATGCAGGAGGGATGCCATTCCCACAATTTTAAACTCCTTCTTATCTTTAAGCTAGAAAGAACATTCCAGATGAAGAAAATCTATTTTATTGGCTTTAAAAAATAGAGGGGGGCGGGGGGGGGGAACAAGTTAATTTAAAACCAATGCCATTCTTGGGAAGTTAGAAACCATAAATGAGGTGTGTGTGTGTGGGTGGGTGTATTGAAAAAACTAAACAAGTAGGCTAAGATATGCTTTTCCCTTGCTGTTTATCTGTTTAACCTAACCAACTTTTTTGTTCTTTTTGGCTCCATTTATGTTTTTGGGGTGCGGGGGGAAGGGGGAAGGTAAACATACATATGTTTAGGGGAAGAATTCCCCTCAGATGCACATACACAAGCAATAAACCCAGTGAAAGCTAAAGCATCCAAAAAGTCTTCTTTCGGCTTTTTGTTTTGGAAGCAGTTTGTATGTCCCTGTTCTTTTTATTTCATTCTGCCAGCTGTCTGCTAAACAAATCTAGCCAGGTGGGGCTTACAACCCATGACTAAAAAACCTACTAGTGCAGCTGTCCAGCTTGCCCGGAGGAAGAATTCAAACAAATGGCAGGAATGAAAAGATTGGTTTTGTTTTCAAGAAAGTAACTACTGTACCTTCCTTGCTTCATTTTGGTTGTTTTTTTTAGTTAACTCCTGGCCTCCTAAGATTTTACAGTGTAATGGAAAATCCACTTTCATGGTTTTATCATTCAGTATGTTTTTGGTATAGCTTGGATTTCTTTAATATTTTTTCAGTAATTATTTTATTCCGTGTTAGGCACATAGAACAACTTGGCTGCTTCAAGTGTTACTAAATGTATAATAATCTGACATTTTCTCTACAAATCACTGGTAAGCCATACAGAAGCTTAGCTGGCTTTTTAAATATTCAATAGTTGAATACATAACTAGTGAAGGGTGATGGTTGGTATTGTTTATCCACAAGCTGGGAACAGAACAGGCTTCTTTGCATTGCTTCATCAATCGACCTCAACTGTGATTTTCTAGTCAGCAAATGAGTGCTTCATTTTCTGTGTCTGTGTTGGGCTAAACGAGAGCTGTGCTAAAAATTACCAAACTGCCATCTGATCCATAGTACCATCAAAAAGAAGATTATCATGTAAGCCACTGAACTACCTTCTCTTCCTCCTTTAAAAAAATATTTATTCACTTGGCACATCACAAACTTCAGCCAAGGCATTCAGTTAATTTTAAAATAGAAAAATTCTCTGTGATTTTTCTGGGTGACTACCAAGCAACTTGGTTACTGTTGGTCCAATCCTGCAACTTTGACGTCAATGGCAAAACTCTCATTGACGTCATTGGTTCAGCATTAGGACCAATTCTTGTGACATACTTAACTCACTGGGAGATGAGCATTCTCTGCACCTCTCAGGTGTCACTCAGATCCTTGTAAGATCTAGATTTAAAAGTACATGTGACCTTAACATCTCTCAGGAGTTGGGCAGCTCCTCACAAGTTCAGTCCTTAATTATGGGCTCTGACATAAGCGCTGATCCAGCAAAATACATAAGCATGTGCTTTATTTTAAATTTGTGAGTAGCCCAATGACTACTCATTATAAGAATACAATTAATAGTAGCATTACAGCAGTATGTAGAAAACCCAATAAGCTGTCAGGGTCCTATTTTGCTAGCCACTGTACAGACAAGTAATCAAGGAGATGGTCAGATCGCTCCGAGAGCTAACTTGTATGCTTGAAATTAAACATGTGCTTAAATAAGTTGCTGGATTTCAAGCGTACAAGATTAACACAGCCCCAATTTCAAGAGATATTTACCAAATCACCACTAGAATAACAACAAATTTGTAGCCTCCAAACTGAGGCACCAGTCTTGCAAGCAGTGGTGTGCGCGTGGACCCGAATGAAAGAGTTTGGTTAAAGTCACTGAGACTCCGTGTAAGCATTAGGGTCCATACCAAGCACCTCTTTGAATTATCTGAGCCTAGCTTTGGAAAGAAGCAAACCACTTATTATGCACAGTAAATGATTGTCACTTGTTCCCATTTATAAACTAAAATTAGTCTGAAAGCGATGTGAAGATTGTTTCCATCTCTTTCTCGCAAGTACACATCTTTCATTACTGACTAGCCAAAATATTCCAATAACCCCCTTTTCCAGCTGATTTGGCAGGGCCAGGTACCAGGGAGAATGAGGCATTCTGTTTCCTTGTTTTGTCATTTCAAAGGTGATGAGGATACAGCGCATGCTGACTGGGCTGTACAATTCAAAATGGCATCCAGCACAGGCAGGCAAAGCCAGATTGCTGTTGCAGTTGCTATTATTTCCTTTTGTTATATAACAAGGCCTGAGTGATATTGGTTGGGGTGCTCACAAGCCAAGAAAAAAGAAGGCCAATTTTTCATGAGGAAATTGAAGTGCTGATGCAGAACTAACCCTCACAGTTTGTTGTTGTTTAATGAAGAAGCAGTGAGTAGGGGATTTTGGCAAAACTTGGTGGGTAAGCATAACGAACATAATGACATTATTTAACACACAATGGAGTGACAAAGGCACTGAAATGTAACAACTGAGAAATTGTACAAAGATTCTTTCACAACAAATTAGACAAAAGAACAAAATTTGGTCACATTCTCAGGCTCCTCACAGCAAAATATTCCCTTGTAATTGTTGATTCTAATTTCATTGTGCATTTTGTACATAACAAGCCAAATTCTGCTTTGAGACAACAGTGTGATTCTGATCTGATGGAGTTGTTCCATATTTACACCAGTGCTCATAAGAACAGAATCATAGGGCAGACGGTGAAGAGCTTTCATACAATACCTGTTTTTCTTTATTGCATTGAGAATACTCTTGTTCAAACTTCTAGAGCAACAGCAGTACTCTTGATTTTTAAGACAGCAGCAGTTCCTTAAAGTTATCCAGTGTGGGCAGTTTTTATGAAATGTAGATTTATTTAATGTCAAAATAAAACACCTATAAATCAATAAAACGTGGGTAAACTAAGTCACAGGTTACATACTTTTCCCAAGGTCACATGATAAGCCCATGTCAGAGTCTGACACTGAGCCCAGTAGTCCTCGCTCTCTGATTTTCTCTTGAACAACCATAAAACATGTTAAAAGAAAATAAATTACAGGTGTATGGGAGTGTTCTCCTTTTATTCTTCATTTTCAGTTTCAGGTGATCTATATAGATCTTTTACTTCATCTTTTTCCAGGCCCCATTTCTCTATTTCTCTTTGTTTCCAGGGTGCACACTCCCTCTCATTCTAAACCCATCCTCCCCCTTTCTCCAGATATAAAAACAGTGTTTTAATAGAATTCTAACCTGAGAAAAAAGTCTAATTTCATTTGAAGTTCTCTGAAATGCCTTTCTAATCCTACACACCCTCCAGGTTCAAAGCTATCCTTTTTGCATATGAGCTTTCAGGATTTTTTTCTCCCATACAACATTTTAACTTCATTTTTTTGTGTTCTTATCATTATTTTACCAGCATGTATAACACACATTTCCCACTTTACAACTCTGGTAAATATAAATGCAGAAATTATACAGTCAGATGAATAAAGGAGCACAGTGAAAAAAATCCTAGCAGGTATTGAACCACCCAGTTATCACTCCTACATATTGTCTATTATAGCCCAGTGTACAAACAGTACATTTCCACATCACACAGGTGGAAGTGTGAAGCTGAGGCTCATTTAACAGTGTGAATGTTCCCAATGTATCACAATTACAGGAACACCTGTGCTTCATAACTTTCTGCTGATCCACTGTGAAAATTCACAGTGTGTTTAGTAACCTAACCATCACAGTGCTTTGTTTCCTATAATGTCTATAGTGGGGTGGTCATTCTTTCTTCCGCTCTTTTTAAGATTTTTTTTTCAGTGATTCCAGTGCTTGTGATATGGACTGCACTTTACAGCCCTTTGGAACGAAAATTCTTGATCGCAGAACGGACTGAGGCTACAGCAGTGCAAGCTTCCCTGTAAATCTGTCTCAACCATATGCTGAGTGACAAAAAAAGGTACGTTTCGTGCCCATTCGGTCCATGGGCTCTCTACTGAGGATGCGAACAAGGGTACTAATTACTGCCACTGTGGTAGTGTTTTTTTTCTGGTAATGTGGACACTGGATCATTAGTAACTAAACTGAGACTGAGATCTCATTTAGTGTTGGCCACCTAGCTACCATCATGATATCGTGGTACTGATGTCCAGTGTTGGGCTGTTGGGTTTTGATAGTGATTCCAGACCTCTTAAAAGGCTTTTAATAGGTCTTCACCCCGGACTTCATCATAGATATTGTCTCTAAATTCTATTCTATTTTATTCTACTTTTAGAAAGAGGAGCAAATACAGAGCAAGATTGTAACTTGCTCTTTGCAACTGTGCGAGGGCATAAGGCTCTGGACCACTGCTCTATGTGGGGGAAGTCCAGACACCATGGGGCCCCTACTCCCTACCCTATGCAGATGAATGGGAAGTGGGTAGAACTGTCGGTCCATCACACTGACTTTCAATGACACTTTAGGCCTATGTCCCTAAATCACTTTTGAAAATGGGATTTAAGCTTCTATGTCACTTGGGTGATTTTGAAAATTTTACTCAGTATCAGAAACCCTTTTAGTGTAAACCTTATCTTCCCATGCCCTGTGTTTGTGCATTGTTGTTAGTGCTCATTGTGTCATGGGTAATTTAGATTGACAGTTCTTCCAGGCAGGAATCTATCATTTTACTTTTCTATAAAATGCCATTGACATGCATGGAGCTGTACAAACAACAAATAATACTTTTTTACATTGCCTGACAGGCAAACCTATCTTCCTCTCTTTTCATGAACCGCAACAGACCTCCTATCTTCACTGAATGTGGACTGGGGGTCAGGACTCCTGAGTTCTTTTCTTTGGTTGTTCTCATCTATTCTGCTTATAGCTCTGTCCTTGAGTGAGCTTGGGGACCTCTGTATCCATCTGTAAAAGAGATAAAATAATACTTACCCTACTTCAGAATGTGTAGAGAGGTTGATAAATTAATTAGCATAAAGTGCTCTGAGATCCTCAAATTAAAGTACTATATGAGTTCAAAGTAGTAATAATAGTTGGATCATTTTAGGATTTCAATGGTTGTGACCATCTCTGCTGGATTGGCTGCAGTCTGCAAATCTCACAGGTTCTCAGAATTATTTAAGTTATTAAACAACAACAAACTGTGAGGGTTAGTTCTGCATCAGCACTTCAATTTCCTCATGAAAAACTGGCCTTCTTTTTTGGTCATGCAGTCTGAGGGATTTCTGACCCAGATTAACCCTGGACCACACGAAATTTGATTACCACAGCTGTTATACCGGAAATGAGAGATACCTCCATGACAGTCACTAGATGCAAGAGGCCCTTATGTGCTATGGTGATGGACGCATTTTGAATATCTATAAGATGCCAAGGTAAAACACTAGCTGTGCTGATAGATGGCCTGATCAGGATCAAGAAGAGGGAGCGATGGTCTCAGGTCTTGAACCAAGACCTGGGTGTCCCCATTCAGTCACTGCATTCTAGCCTCCACCCAACATCTACTGAAACCTGCTGGGCTGAGAAGCTACTAGGACTATAGCCCCAGCCAAGGCACTACCCATGGGAGCTCTGATTGGAGGATCACCCAGCTCCACTGATTGGTCCAACTACACTATTTAAGACAGAAGGAGGCACAGAAAGTTTGTCTGAGCAACAAAGTGGTTTCCTATTGTGGCTGCATTGGACCCTGCTTGTGTCTGTCTCCTGCACACCACTGTGTTCCTGATTTTTGCTCTGCTCCTGGCTCCTGCCTCTCCCCTGCCTTCGCTCCTCTTCCCACTGAGTTCCTGCCCCATGCTAGATTCTTGCCTGTCCTCCTGCCCTTACGCCTCACCTCCAATTCTCAGCTACCAGTGCTGACTCCGACTCTGGCTTCCAACTTCTGACCCTGACCCTGGCACTTGGCATCTGACCTCAGCTCTGACCCACACTTTGATTTCTGCTTCTGACTCTGGATTGATCCCTGGCTCTAGTAACTAGCAGTTGACTAACTTCGTTCCCCAACCTGGATGCCTGCCCTGCCCACTAGACCTGACTCCTGCTCTGACTACCAGGCAAGACTGCCTACATCCTGGACTATAACAGAGTTAGGGATCAGGGTGCATTCAGGGATCAAGACAACAGACAGACGTGGGGGAAAGGAAAAGGTTTGAGTTATTTTGTGAAAAGCTAGAGAGGGGAAGATGGGGACAGAAACTTGGGATGGAAGTTATGATCTTTTGAGGGGCTTAGCTGAAGTGAAAAATCTCTAAGCCCTTTTGTGGGTCAACCATCACTACTTAGAACCAGGGCCAGATTCAGGTAAACCAAACCAAATAAATGTCCTCTCTTCTCCCTGAAATTGTTTGGAACTGTGGCAGGAGGGCTAGACAAAGCAGTGGCAATAGATACTAAATATGAAAGGAAGTCTTTTTAAAGGAGAACTTCAAGAACAATTACTCAGAGATCCATCTTGAGTGTATATTTTCTGCGTTTCTACTGTGCAATAGCACATATCTATACAAAAGGTGTGGGGTGGGGCAGGAAGGGAGGGAACTATGCCATTGTTCTGAACTACCTAATTTTGTAAACATCTTTACAAAATCATCAGTACTGGAAGTCCAATAATAAATCACTGCTCTCATTTAACATTCATGCTGAAATTCACGTTCTAAAGTCTTTTGTAGCCACAGCTTAACACACAAACAGGATGGTGAAAGGTGGATTTTGGCAGCAAGTGATTTAATTCACAACAAAGGAATCTGAGCCCAAATATGATGTTGAAACTGGTCACTGTTCACACTGGTTACTTGTTAATGAAGCAAGTTAGGTTACTACACATAAAAAAAGAAATAAAGGAAGAAACACCAGAACACTTAACGTTTCTAAAGTAGTTTCCTCAAATTCCTTAGCAAACAATATAAAATAACAACCTAATAATTTTGTATCTTAATCATGTTCAGTAAAGAAGTCCTTTAGATAATTGGCACTGCCTCTGTACTAGGCCAAACTTTCTTTTAAGTTACAAATACTCACAAAAGGTTTACATTATAAGGAGCTGCTTTGGAGATGTGCAGATTTAGTTTGTAAGTACAAAGTGAACATGCAAATTGCCTTATCTTGTGGGATTCACAAACAACCATCATTCAGATTGATTTAATACATAGCTTTTTATCTTTAAAAGTGTTAATTAGAAAATAGGGACAGTTCTCTGAACACTTAAGAGTAATAAATAGATCAAAACAGCATCCATGCTTCTGTGATGGAACTTCTGAAGACTTTATAAAGGGATTAATACAATTGTCAAAAAGACCACAGTATACATATTTAATAGTGCTACCAAGCTACAATTACATTTTCAGGACTCTGTTTGCTAAGCTTTTAAATACTCATTATACTAAAAAAACAGAACCACAACAACCCAGGGAATTTTCAGAACTTTAGCACGTAACTCATGGTTGCTATGCGAGCTAACCCTTTTTTTTTTATCATATTCAACTCCTACCCCCAGACCTAAAGTTACAGTGTTATATTCAAATTTCCCCAGTTTGGATCTAGCATCAGAAGTTTTTCAAGGTAGGGGGGAAAAGTGTTAAAATTGTAGAGTTTCTGAATAGCTCACCTTAACTGATTACTCTCGTTACAGTGGGTATGGCAACACCCATTTTTTCATGTTCTTTGTGTGTGTGTCTATCTATCTATCTATCTATCTATCTATCTATCTATCTATCTATCTATCTATCTCTTCCTACTGTATTTTCCAGTGCATGCATCCGATGAAGTGGGTTTTAGCTCACAAAAGCTTATGCTCAAATAAATTTGTTAGTCTCTAAGGTGCCACAAGTTCTTAGATCTGGAATAATCACTTGACAAAAGATAGAGCATTTCTAATGAATTTAGACTAAGGCAAATATGAGATGTCCTTCACCACTAATGTACCATTAAAACAACCTGGGAAGAGGTCTGTAATACCTGTAATGCTCTTGAATCTGGATATGCTCAGTTTATACTTGATCCCTATTGTACTGCCCATCACAGGCTCTGACAACTACTACTATAAGGCCCACTTCAGACTATCTCTATCCGAAGTGATAATCCTTCACAACAGCTCCAGAGGAACATACCTGAAATTCCATGGCACTGGAGGAAATTCCTTCCTGATACCACATTTAGTGATTAGTTTAACTCTGTGTGTGTGTGTGTGTGTGTGTGTGTGAAAAGGATTATCGTGGTTAAATATCTACTCCTATTTAAATATCTACTCCTTTTCCCCCCTACCTTGAGATATCAATGACTTTTTGTTTCAATCCCAATAATATATTTTTATTTTTCATCTAAATCTATATAAAATGTGCCAGTCCAGCATCTTGACAAATTTGCAGTGTCACACTAAAAACACTAGCCTTAAACATTTGCTAAATGAGTATTAGCAAATGAAACCAGAAAAAATCCGGAATCAGTCTAACAGACAAATGAAAAATAATCCAGATATCCACAAAAATCTCAGAAAAATCCCAGGTAAACTGGTAAACCTTGAAATGTGCACTGAAGGTCTACTATCTGCAGTACCCAAGGAAGAATAAGTTCCATAGTCCAGGGCCCTTCACTGACGAGCCTGTGCTCTCATCTTCCCTGAATCCTGCGTGAAATCGTAGCTCCAGTGAAGTAAATGGGAAAACTGATGTTCACCTTTGTGGGCTCAGATAGAAAAAATAAGTTTTGGCCACAGCTCTAACCTGGACATCAAGAAGAAGACAACAATACAGGTAGAGCTCGGAGAAATTTTTCATGCAAATATTTTTTTCACCAAAAAATGAAGTTGTGGGGTGACTGAAACTGTTTGCGAGTTTGAGTTGATTTCAGCATGTTGTTTGGGTTACTTTTTAAAAAAAATTGGAAATGTTGAAATGATTCGTTTGGCATTTCCGAGATGAAGGATATCAGCTATTCTTTCCGGAAAGAGGATTTGTTAAGAATTTACCTATATTTTATTTTTAAAAAATTAAAAATATTAACACCTCCCACCTCCATCCAAAAATAAACTTAACAAAGTGTTTTGGGTTGAACAAAATGTTTTGTTCAACCTGAAACAATTTTTTTCCAAGTTTTGTTTAACGGAGAAATTAGAATTTTTTTTTGTTTTGGTTCAATCCAGAATATGTGTGTGTGTGTGTGTGTGTATTGGTTAAGCTACTAAACCAAAAAATGTTTTTGCCCAGCTTTAAGTTCAAGTCCCTGTAGCGTTAGAAGATCCCGAAGTTGCAAGCTTGAGAAAAAAATTCAGGCATTTGAGGGGATAAGTATCATCCCTGTCATTTTCCTGCATTGCTTTCCCTCCTTCAAGCAGCTACTTCTCATCCAAGCCCCAGTCGGAGCCAGACACTGATAAAGCCAACCAGTCACAATACCTTAATTCAGCAGTAGAGAGACTTGGAGCTTATGCAGAATTTCCAGGTGAATTGACCAGGTTTTCTGTTGCTGTTTAGTCAAATATATCCATATCCAAGTCATTGTTTTAAGCAATAAATCGGAGCAATAGCTTTGCCCATACACATTTCTATTGTTTGCACAAACCACACAATATTAGCTTATTAGATCTGAATGTTTATGGAGACATGTTTGGAGAAGGAAATGTCTTCATAATAACTGTGTGTCTGCTGCGGATATGAAATGAGAGTCTCATATTTGCCATTCAGCTGTCAGAATCTAGGAGTGGCTAAGACCCAGCTGGAGAAGCTGAGAGATATTTCTGAAGGAGTTGAGAGATCCAGCATCAGGGGCTGTGCGACTAAATCAGAGTGGTTGAGAGACATGATCATGGTGAATGATGAAAGAGTCTGAACAAGCGGAGAAAGTGGGACAGTGCAGATGTCTAGATTAGCTGAAGGAAAAAGGTACAGGAGAAAGTGTTATACTGTATGCATAGTTGTGCAAATCAAATATGCCATAAGATACAAAGCCTGATTTTATCTAAACTCATTGGGGCTGATTCAAATTCCACTTTCACCATGTTATTGAGATTGTCTTCAATCCTCCTGAAATAGCCTGGTGAGAAATCAAAATCAGGCCTAATCAATGTAATCTTACTATGTGCTTATGTCACTAGTTGCTATAGAACTTAGGATGTGCCAACCCTTTCTCGAGAAAATAGAACAAATGTTTCTGAATATTAATGTAAACATCTAGACGTGTAATTTAGAGAGGGAAAGAAAAAGTACTCTGATTGTAAATATATGAACAACTTAATTTCTCATGGATTTTAAAGAACCCCTGACATTCTTCATGGAAAACATGTATTTGAAGACAGTGTTGTTTAATATATTTAATGTGTTTCTCTTCCCCGTTTTATCATTAGGGATATTTGCATGAAAATGAGACTTCTGTTGCTTTAGGAGTTGATGTGCTGTTATTCTTCCCCTAAAGTCAGAATCCTCTGTTTGTGACATCACAGTTAATTAATGTGGAGATGATTATGATGTTAGAAGCAGAGGTTTATGACTTGAGGTGAGAAATAAACAACAGAAGCATGTGAACTCTTAAGCAATAAAGATCCTGCTTTCATTCAAATTTTAATGACAAAGAACAAGGAAAGAAGCCTCCCAAAAATGACATCAGCAGAAATGTGTCTAGACAGAAAGATTTTTCAGTGTTTTCCGAGTGGCTTTTATAGATAAGCCCTGAACATTTTTGTGAATTTTTGAGACCATGTGTTATAAGGTAATTATCACAGTCACTATCTTGTCCATGGTACAATGATGCTCTTTCAAGTGGTCCTGTTAAATTGGATGGATTAGCTTGTGGAAAAATACATCCTAATTCTGATGTAAATGTAAATATGGGTTGGTATTAAGTAGCTCACCAACTTTGGATCGTTCTAACATTGATTCAAAGTAATAATAACTTCAGTAAGGTACAAATAGTTATTTCGTTTGGTAATAAAAGATATATTACATGCTAGTTGTATCTTCACTATTCTAACTTTTTTCATCTGTGTGTTTGGATTTCATTTTCTTGATCCCTCCTCACCTTAATTTTTGAATTTTACTTTTGCTGCCAGATTAGAGCTTTATTTTCTCACAAACTTTCTGCCTCCATTTCTGCTGCTAAAGGGGATAATTCTTTCTGAGTTATTCACCTTTTTTTCCCTAGGAAAGAGAAAAATAGGAAAATTCAGATAATATGTAGTACATAGAGAAAAATATTTTTTTTTCCGTTATGAGTTAGTTTTCCTGAGTTAGCACCTGAGGGTTCCATCACACATCAATATGATATACTGGGATTTGAGATGATGCATCAGAACTTGGAAATGAGTCATTAAAACACAAATACTGGCATATAGCGGAGAACTTGCTAGCTACACATTCGTAATGTTAACCTTTGTAGCGTGCATTGTGGCCTACATGGGGTCTGTTTTTAATAACAAGAATCAATTCCATCCCTTTTCTCAAGGCAACGGATTGCTTGTTCATATTACTAGTCAACAACTCAACACCATTTTTACTAACACTACAGAAAGAGAGAAACCTAGCACATTCTAATGAAAACTGAACAATTGTTTGGAAACTCGATAATGTGCTATAATACATTAGCTGAAAAGTGGGCAGAAGCTGTGTTAAGAGAATTGACCTTCATACACAGTACCTTTTGAGAGAGAGAGAGAGAGGAAGAAAGAAAGAGGATTATTAAGAGATTAGGTAGGAATGTTGACAAAAAAGCAAAATCAAGTTAAACTATGACAATTTTAAAGGTGGGAAATTGCTATCCTTTGGCGCATTTGATAACAAAAACATTAGGTAATACGCACATAAAGACGACTTCTTGTAATTATGTTTTGCTGCTTTGTTTTTGTATAACTATGGTCTACATAATAATAATGCCTAGCACTTACATAGTGCTTGTGTTCTGTAGATCTCAAGGTGCTTTATGGTGGATCAATGTTATGGGCCTTTCCATTAACTTTAGAGAGCTTTGGATCAATTCCCACAAGCCCGTATTCACAAATAGGAAAACAAAGATGTGAAAGATTTGTCTAAATTCACACAAATCAGTTGCAGAACTGGGAATGGAATCCCACTCCTATGTCCTCTAGAACATGGCCTCCCACCCTTTTCCCCTCTCTTGAGTAGATGTCATGGTCTTGGCTCACCTATGCCACTCTTAATTTCTTTGCCTTTGTCTACAACTGTCTTGCTTAATGTGGATGGAAATGACACATAGCTCAGATAGCAAATGGCTGGTGCATGTTGTGGCAAGACAGAACTAAATTTTTCAGTAAGATCCCTTAGGGAGTCTGTCACCCCAGGATGGCAAATTGGAAATCTGCAGACAATTCAGGAAATTTCAGTATTGGAGGGCTTTTAATTGACTTAAATGTGGAATTGAATAATACAATGGTTACACATGCCTTGTTAAAAGAAAAGGAGTACTTGTGGCACCCTTAGAGGCAAACAAATTTATTTGAGCATAAGCTCTCTAAGGTGCCACAAGTACTCTTTTTCTTTTTGCGAATACAGACTAACACGGCTGCTACTCTGAAACATACCTTGTTGTTAATTTTTATATTGAATGTAGTTTATTTTATCATGTCCTCCCATTTTCAGTTTCCAATGTACCATACATTTTTATATTAAAGATGCATAACTACACTGTAGAAGTTGCCAGAGGAAAGTCAGAGATTTTGATATCTGAGTAAGAAAGACAGTCTGGGCTTTTCTGCATCAGGGAAGATGTGGGTAGAGATTTAGATTTTGACACCAGGTAGACATTTTAATTCTCTCATCCTTTTGAAAAGCTGAACATTTCACCCAAATGCAGTGAAATAATAAAGAATATTGAAATTAATGGATAATCACTAGGTTTCAGAGTGAACATTCAATTGAGATAAATATCAGTTCACTCCTCAAATGGCTATTGTTCCCACAGAGTCATTAAAAACAGCACTGCATCCATTCACATTTGATTCACATTTGGAAGGTTACATTCCCAACCACCAGGGCCAACAATATAATGATTTTAAACGAAAGCTTAGATTTTGCTGCATAATCCTGCTGCAGACATCGGCTGCTGAAGCAAACTCTATGGTCATGGAATCACATGGCCCTACACAATTTTAGGTCATTTAGTTCTGAAAGCATTTAAATCCCACTGGTGTGGATAGCCACATCCATTTTATAGTGTATGATGTGTTAGAGTCTTGTTTCTGGTTTTGTAAATTGTCACTTCACTGGTGAATCTGGCCTTTTTGATTTCTTTCAGACCTGAAACTCAGAGTAAAACTTGGGGAACAAAGCTAAAAAAGTGTTTGCACAAGGCTCTGTAAAGTGCAACTGCTGCTGTGTTTCATGCTGAGCGAGATGTCGGATGTGGCCAAAATTGCCTTATCCTTCTGGTTCATCGAGGACAACCTCTCCTGATGCTATGCCAGCATCTCTGGCTCCCCATCACGTCTCTTGCATAAACTCCCAAAGCAATGACTTTGTGCAAAGCGCCTGCCAAATATCCTTTTTGGCAAAAACAGCTGCTACTCTTGACACATTAAAAGGCCCTTTCAAATTTCAGGAATTCCTCTCTGAAGTGGTGATTTTCTTTTCTTTTAAATATTAGGTAATGATGCCTCTGATAAACAGTGAGACCTTCACCCATAGAAGTAGAAGATGCTACTACAGACAGTGATGAGGATGTACTCTTTTTGCAGGTTGGACTCTCATGCTTCCCTGATCTGTGGTATTTTCTCTTCAAATCTGAATGTACTCATATGAACTGGAATGATTTTTTAAAATTAAAAATACCATTACAAATTACAATCAGTATTACAAAACAGTGCATCTGATTTTTACTTTAGTTTATAGATATCCCTCAGTGATTATAAGGAATAGGAGAATTAAAGGGCCAGTTTTTCAAAGGTATTCAGGCACCTAAAGATGCAGCTAAGCATCTAGTGGGATTTTCAAAAGCATCTATACGCCTTACTCCCACTGATTTCAATGAGAGTTAGGTGCATGGAGCTAGATTCACAAGGGGAACATCGCCTGAGTTTTGGAGCACCTAACTTTTAGGCACCTGGCTGTCAAGTGGAATTTACGACGCTAAGTTAGGTTCCTGTGTTCCCTTTACAATGCATGGTGAGAATTAGGTGCCTGACAGTGGATTCACAGAAGCCAGCATACAGAGTGGGGAGCTGCCTAAATTAGCCATTAGGAAATGCCAAGTAGAGAGGTGTAGCCTATTCCCTTAAATGGAGTTAAGCACTTCCCTCTACTGGGGATTCACAACCATGGTCCCTTTCCTGGGGTTAGGTCAGCCCTTTTTAAAGAAAAACTATACCGGGTGAGGTACCCTTTACCTACTAGCTAGGGTACTGTTGTATCAACCAGGCAAGGTACTAACAAGCTTCAACAGGACTTTATTTTCAAAGTGGAAACCTCTTTACCAAGCTGCTGCTGCACACTCTGTAGCTTTCTCCCAGCCTCTCAACTCCTCCCCCCTCCTTCCTGTTTCCTGTCCTTTCAGACTCCCAACAGCCAGTACTCCCAATTCTAATAATTACAAGCAACATCTAAACACCACAGGCACTCACTTAATGTGTGGTAGAGCCAGTTTCATATCTTTAGTCTGCTTGATGTGGAACAGGGACTTGAAACCAGGTCTCCTAACACCCAAGTTGGGATATTCTAGGTTTGGGATATTCTAGGTTTGACCTCTTTCCTGTTGAAGCTTTATATAAAATAGGTTGTATAAAATACTTAAATATTCAGTGGGCCTGAGAGAGCATGGGAGAGAAATACTCTATGGTCTAGTGGGCAGGGTACTCACCTGCAATATGGAAGAACCATGTGCTAGTACCTGCTCTGGTGACTGCTTAAGGGGGGCATCACTGAACTCTGGCAGCTGTGTTTTGTGCAGTGGCCTCTGAGCACATCTACTGGATTGGGCACCAAAAGGCAACAGAGGAGAGGGAACATCTAATTTGTGAATCCTGGTGAGTCTGAGGCGTTAGGCACTGAGCTGAGTGTTGGTGTCAGCACTGAGGCAGCAGTGTGCATGCAACCAGCAGAAATGTAGGTGCCATGTAAGTTTAGGCACCTACAGGGTAGGTGACAGCGGCGTAGAGGTTTGAAGGATCTACATTTTGCACTTCGGTGCCTAAGTCCCCCTTAAAAAGAAAAGGAGTACTTGTGGCACCTTAAAGACTAACCAGTTTATTTGAGCATGAGCTTTCGTGAGCTACAGCTCACTTCATCGGATGCATAGCATATCCAGTTAGCTGGCTGAATACCTTGTAGTATTGTCAGATCACTTGAAGATAGAGGTAAGAAGGATGTCTGGAGACAGTTATGTATGATGCCTTTGGCACAGACCAGCAACGGACATGTCCCTGGCATTAATATTGGTCAATGTAATGTAATTGCATTAACAGTGGTTAAGTGTATTCATGTTTAAAACTTATATTGATTGTTAATAATAAAGCTGCAGCCTTTTAACACCAACTGTAGATTCACTGTCTATGAAAACCGGGAGTCTTGAGGGCAAGGATAATTTATACTTGCCAAATCACTTAGAGAAAATTCCAAGTACATTGAAATTTGCATATTCAGTATTATAGAGGGTAATTAGGGATAGGCTAAATATTTATCTAGTTCTCGGCTTTAAATCACAAACTCAGAATGAACTGGCTGGTTCAAGGTTTTCTAATTGGAAATGAACTATAAAAAGGAAAAAAAAATACCCCTCAAGTAGTGATAAAATATTTTATGATCTCATAACACTGCAAATTTGAAAAAAAACCCATGTCTCGTACCAGTTCACAAATTCACAAATGGTTCCCAGACTATTTTTCTAAGCTAATAAAGGTAAATTCCCTTATGGAAAGGTCCTATGTAATTTAATAGGAATGAAACCTAATAAGAGTTCAATAGACATTTAATAGGGTTCTATAGAAATTACTCTAAAATCTTACAATCTAAAATTTAATTGAAAATGATTTCCTTTTTGTATGTTTATAATTTAGAATTGGACAGCTCTCTATTAAATTCCATAGGATGGCTCAAAAAACCGATAGAAAGCTTGTCATTTGTCCCTAAATTCTATAGGACGTTTTCATAAGGGTTGAGAAAATAATAAATTATGAACTATATATTGCATGATGGTGAATATGAATTAAAAAGCTGAATGTTGAAAAAAAAATCAAATATCTGACCTCATGCAAGAAACTTTAAACATTTGAAGGTTTACATAGGGCCCACTCACCAAGGCCCTGATTCAGCCAGGTAGCTGCATGAACATAAACTACAAAGGTAGCTACATAAACCCTGGTTTAAGTACCTGACTTCATCTGTTTAAAGTGAGGCATGTGCTTATGTGGGTAATGGGGGCTATATTTTGTGTATAGAATCTTCCAATAAAAACAATAGGTCTGAACAGAATAAAATTGCCATAATAGTAATTCTGCTGTGAGCTGTTCTGTTACTTCCTCAATCCTTCCTGCCTTTATTCAGGGGGATTAGTTTAAGAGTGTGTTTAGAAAGTTGTATGCTCATATGATTTAAGTTTTTTGTGTATTATATTGTATTAACTTATGGTTTAGTTGAAGAAAGGCAGGAATTGCTCTCATATCCTGTCCAATTGGCCTTAGTTTCACCTATTTTTCCTCATTTCCTAATATTTGCTATTTTTTATACTTCCTTTCTCTCACATTTGCTTTTACCATTCCTCGACCCCTCCATTCTCTCTTAGAACCTAGTCCTGACAACCTTACTCAGAGAAGTAGCCCTTCACTTATTGTAGTACTCAAGTAAGTCTGGCTTTTGGTTTTCATTCTGTGATGTGTCTCCTTCTTCTTCCTTCCTGTCCTCCCTCACCTTTTCGCTTTTATACTCCTTTCATGAAAATACTTTCTCCAAAACTTTAGCAAGTGGGTACAGCACTATCTGTGTATAATTTTCTCTCTGAATAAATACTGAAGACTTCTCACTTTGCTCAGAGTGAGCATCCTCGTTTCTGCAAGTTGTCCAAATGTCTAATTTTTGCTATTTGTATGATGAAACTTCACATTTTTTGCTAATATTGTTGAATAAAGACATTTTCTGACTGTTGAAATTTTCACTTGAAGTTGGTGGAAATGACAAAATACCAATCAAAGGCTCTTTTACACGTAAATTAAATATAAGAGAGAAAAAAGTCATTGAAAGAGTATCTCATTCTTCTTTGAATGTTGTCTTCTTATGTCTCTTGTCCAAGTTTTCTATATCCTGGACGGCCTTTATGTGCTATGGCTGCTTTTCATGTGAGGGTGGAAAACATTTACTTCACTATTGTAAGTCCTTGGTTTGTTATTCTCATTGGGTGAGGGTCTGTTTTGTCCCCAGGAGGTGGGAGGTAGGGTTGCCTTTGCCACCTGTCCAGGTTTACCTAGGACCATCCCTTTTTTGAAGTAGCTTATAAATCTATAAGGAAATCTATAAGGGTGCTCAGTACAGACTGCCAGCTGTCTGGTTTTTTTGGCTGAGGATCATTCCAGATGTCCTATTTTTTATGGTTTTTTGTATCTCAGAGGTGGAAACCCTAGTGTGTCTGGAGGGTCGGGGTCGGGAATGGGGTCTTTAAGACATCATTGCACCATCCTGATCCTGGTTTGTCTTGGGGTTAGAGAGGTCCGTGGTGTAACGTAGACAGGCCTGGGGCACTATCTGAATTATGGAAGTCTCCCTGGCTGTCCTGTGGGTCCCAGTACTGTCTGCAATCTTGAAACACAAAGCACTGCAGCCCTGCCCCCTCCCATTTTTCTTACCTCCCGCATGCCCTCTATGCCAGGGTTTAGGAAGAGGTCCTTAGAGGGAAGCCCTATGGTTGCCTTCTGCAATGCCTGCTTTGGGAGAATTATCCCCTGGCTGGATGTCGGCCTTTTAGGGCAGTTTATTTGGCACAGAAAGGGGCTGGAATATGGGTGAGAATCTCACCCATTAGCTTAAACTGCTCTGGCTCTGATCCAAAAAAACAAATAAGGGCATATGTAGTTTAAATTACATGAGGAGTCCTGTTGAAGTCAATGATGCTACTCACGTGCTTAAAGTTAAACACATAATTAAGTGCTTTGCTGCCTTACAGCAGTCTGTCAACCAAATTTCTGAGTATGGTACTTCAACACTTGAGAAACTGGAATCTACCCTTGAAAATGGTTCCAGTTGTGTTTCATGGATTTTCTAGAACAGCTCTGAGGAAACTCATTTAAAAATCCAGTTTGTCAGTTGACACTTCAACTTCTGTTTTGCATTTATTTCTGTCAGTTTTGTAAGGACATTCCATGCCTTCTGAAGCCTAAATAAAGGTTAATAGAATAAACTAATTTCATTTGTGGGACTATGATCAGAAAGTTATCATCAATCTTGTTTTCTTCAAGCATAACTTATAAGGTCTTTTTAATCTGATCAGCTTTCTTGAACATGGTATGCTGATGATTTGCTTCAACTCATTCATGTGGGGATATTATACCTAACGCATATGATAAAATAATCTAAGGCTGATCAACTCCTTATAATCTAATTAGTTTGGTCTTTTCATTTACTGTTCTGCCTTTAATACAGCTGTGCAAAATTCTCAATATTTGTTTCATGGAATTTTACATTTTTTTATTTTATTTTCAATAATTTTGTATCACTACAATTTTTGCTTTATTTGCAGGTCTAATGAAAAAACTACACTCACTTCAAAAACGTATGACATTTGATCTGTTTTTTCTCTAAACCTTATTTCATTGAATAAATGAATCCATTTTAGTTTAACAGACAAAAACAAAACAAACAAAAAAGAAAATACTTTGCCATAGCTTTCCATAAAAATGTTTGTTTTCACATTTAAAAAATAGAATTTCAAGTAGTTTTGTTTTCATCATAAATATGGTAGGTACTTTTTGTTATGACTTAATATGATTCAAAATTATTCTGACTCAGAGTTTATCATGACCACAGCTCAATATATTGGTATTTAACAGAGTAGGAAAGCTTTCGTCAGTGGTGACTCTAATGGAAAATCATGAATGATGCTTCTTTGGAGACTGATATTATACTTCTGATTTAAAATATTCCATTCTGTGATTAGTTTGTCTATGACATGTCAGAGTGCAAATATGTTGTGTCCCTCTGGGTTTAAGAAACTGAAAGCAGCAAAAAGATGTAATCAGCCACTGCTTCCTAATATGTACTTCCAGAGAGCCTATTACACAAATATAGACCTCAATCCCGCAAACTCCTACACATGCATTTAACTTTAAATACATGAGTAGTCCCAATGACGGTCTTTAGGATGTTTGGTCCTGTTTTTTCCATGATCGTTCCTGGGATAAGACTTTGGGTTACTTTGATTGAAAAATGGTATTTTACAGAGTGATTTCTTTTCAGGGGGCATTCTGTTGGTGACCTCTTGGCCTATGAAGAGTCTATAAAAAATGAGTGTCCAGTTGTACCTGCCTCTTTACTGGACAAGGTTCCAATACATTTTTAGTTACAGATCTGCCAATTCCTGATCACTGTGCTAGAAACAGCTACCAGAAACATGATTTGTTTGATTTGTTACTCAGATTTACAGTCAAGAAGCATGTATTTGATTAGCCATATATTTGTGTCTGATGTTTGAATGACCCAGCTTTGGGTGCTCATATTCTGCCTTACAGTAAACATGTTGAAGATATTTGAAAATGGTGTCGGCAAATAGAAATGTTTTTCTTTTGCCTCATGGAGCATAAGCCATCATGTTATTACCTGCTGTTTAATGCTTGCCTTCTTTTTGCCTTTACTATCATCAGTCCTACCATCAGTAATGTCAGCACAGCTCTTGAATTAGAACTTGCAAGTTAACTTGTATTCCCTGTGCTGTCTAACTGTCTACTCTGTAACAGCAGAACCAGAATATTGCCAAGTCTTGCATAAACAATGCCTATTGCTTTTGCTTTAATTTCTTAGTAACACAGGAGTAGATTTTAAAATGCATATTAAAGTGAAGAGGACATGTTCAACCAGATTATAACAATTCTAACATACAGAGAATTGGTGACTCAAATTACTTCTTTGTATGTTAAAAATGTAATAAAGATACTGCTGGTCTGATGGTTGATAATATTAACAATGTAGAAAAAATGGGCTCTTTCCATGCTTAAGATTGTGTCAATTTTTTTTTTAGCTTTTCACATCAAAATGAAGTGTATAAATATTATTTACATTAATAATATGTTGAACCTGGTTATTATTGCAACATATTGGTTTGGTTTTTGGCGTTTACTTGAATTGCTGGAAAATTCGAATTTTCTTTCCATGGCCTCTGGAATGTTAACAATTGCATAGCAACTCCTAATCTGAGTGATAGACAGTAAACTGAATAAGTATCCACTTCTTCATTTATTCAGATTTTATATCCTAGTTGTCTTTGCTTCTTGCAGTAATTTGTCGAAAGCTTGCAGTTAGGTTATACATAACCTTTAATTCAGCTATTGTTAGCACTTTTGTATGCCAGTGAAGGGTTCTGAAATTTTCAGTAGGATGTGTACTCCTAATAGGGAAACTTAATTATTCCCCTAGTACTTCAGAGCTATCGTTGATATCTGAATTATATACGTTTCATATCTACTGCATAACCTTCAACTCCCAGTCAACAGGGTTGTGTTATACTTCATTGGCTAGAACAAGGAGATTTTTGTATTATTATTTTTTATTTTATTATTGTTACAAGGACTTAAGAGAAATCTATGTATGCAAAACTTATTTGCGCTCTCTCTTGATTGACCATTTTATTCATGGCATTGAATCACATATAGGCAAATTAATCAGGTTACTTTTAGTTTAAATATTAAAGGGCAACCACGTACCTCTCCTAGTGCTTTTGGCAGTGGATTAGTTTTAATTCCCATGGTTGGTTTAGTAATCACTTTTTTCCCTGAGAGGTAGATATTACACCAGACAGTTTTGAGACTCCCAAGTTAGAAGAGAGCTAACCAATGCAAAGGTATCTGCTGCTATACGACATATAGTAGTTAACATCCAGTTTTGCAATACTATCCTATGAAGTTTGTATTGATTATTCTGTACTGGCAAAAACTATCATGGGTGTATGGCAGACATTCCAGAGTGTGTTTGTGTGTGTGTGTGTGTTTCTGTGTACACTATAGCTAAGTCAACATCGCAGATTTGTATTGCATGGACTTCCTTGTCTCTTCATATTATGGCATCTTCTTTTTTCCCATATTTAAAGGCCTGATCCAGAGGCCTTTGAAGTCAGTAGAAAGACTTCCATTGGTTTCAGAAAGCTCTGGATAGGCTCTTATTTCACAAGAGCTGCTATAAAACTGCAGCAGTGCCACAGCATTTCTGTGAATAGGCCAAAAACTGGAGTAATCGCCAAAGAAAGACAGCAAATTAATACAAAGATTTTAAAAAATAAATTTGTTTTCCCGTTTTCACCTCATGTTTAATTCTATCGTGTTTTGTTGTGGCCCACTCAAAGACATGCTGATCACTTGGACCAAGATATAGCTGTGGGAGGAAGTTTTTACTTCCTGCCTTTATATGGAGTCAAACAGGAACCAATTCTTTTATCTTAGTCAAGGATAATAGATAGGACTAATTCATCATTCAGTTCAGTAGAGTTCTCTGATGATGTGTGCCCCCAATCCTGCAAATACTTAAGTATGTGCTTAATATTAAAGAGCTACTACGTACTTAAAATTAAGTATATAGGAACATGGTTTCAGGATTGGGACCTTGCTGTGTTTCAGGACAAACTGTAGTTTCTTCATGGTGCAAAGATTATATGAACAATTTTATCCATTTTAAATAATTTTACAATAATGTGCTAGGATTTTGCAAGTAAATTACCTATTGGGCTAGCTCTGCCCTCAGATATATGTATGCATCTCCCATTGAAGTCAGTGGGATTCGTATGTTCATATTAGAAGGCAAATATTGGCCCAGCATGTTGTTATTTTAAAAATATTCTCTGTAGCTTCATAATATACAATGAAAGAAATGGCTGGTGAGATTGAGTAAAACATCACAGCTTTGCTTCAACATTTCATCAATCTCCAAAACTGTTTAATGTGAGTATGCCAAAGAGCTAGAGAGAATGTTGCTATTTTTAGAGCAAGGCAAAAACTGCACGAAGAATGTCATAGATAAGTGCTCAAATTTTTAAGCGAATGTTCTTTGGCCGTTATTTCACCTATTTTGTAAGCAGTTGAAGCCATGGAAAGTCATACAGCTTGTCTCTGCAGCAGGTTAACTATCCAGCAACTGCCATCTTGGTATGGAATCCCATAAGACGAAGTAACATGCCACCAAGGCTGAAAGTTGTGAAGCCAACTGGAAAGTGTAGGATGTATGAGAATGAACTTTCCAGTTTTCATGGCCGATAGCACCAGACCCTGCAAAATCATATACATACTTGTAGTTGCTGTGCAAACAGAATTTCTTTCCACTTAGGCTAGAGTACTTACTTAGGGCATCCCTTATAGGGAGGAAGAAAGGGAATGGTTGTACTGAGATGGGGTTATGGCCTGTACTTTGACTAATTGTGATGTTTTGCGTAATGAGTAAACTTTGAATGCTGAGTTCCCTCCATGGCCAAGTTTTCTTAAACCTGGGATTCACATATGTCCTCTTTTTTTCCTTTTTTGGGCCAACAGGCCCATTACTAAGATCAGCATGGGAAAGCCATTTCATGTTGATATTTTCCTTTACCATCTCATCAATGCTAGTGGCAGAAGAAGCTTTTATAAATACTAGCTGCACCAGGAAGTGACCAGTCATGGAGAGAAAAGGAAATAATCAGAATTCAGACTTCTGCTGTTTAAAATTCTTTCCTGGTTGACGGACATCTGATC